>NW_021319580.1:0-5887 GCF_001605985.2 Dendrobium catenatum
AGGTAGGATCATTCACTTAGTTGAAGTCAAGTGAAAGAAGTTAGATACTCATTTGTTGATTTTGTGACTCAACAAATAAAGGTTTGGGCTTAGGATTTGATCCTAAGACTCTAAAGATTCATGTGATGGAATGATTTAGAGCTTTGAGGGTGCTCCAACATATCACACATGAAGGGGATACTTGTTGGTTTATGTCCCAACAAGAGAGATGGAAGAACTTGGAAGTCGGTTCCAAGTTGCCAATGACTCATGCAATTTAAAACTTGGAGCTTTGAGAATGCCCCAAGCATTAGGCACAAAAGAGGATTCTCCATCTCTCCATGAATGTTTTGGACTCATGCAAAGAGGAGATGCACATTTGAAAGGGATTTTCTTACGTCCTTTAGAGTGTTTTGGATTCAATTAAGAGAAGGGAGAATGATTTCCTAATGTCTTAGGAGACGTTTCTAAACCAATTTTGGCATGATTTAGAAACTTGGATAGGAGAGCTCGATCCCTATGACTTCTAGGAGATTTAAGATCAATTTGGTATGATCTAAGAAGAACCTAGAATGCATGCATGTGTAGGTGACTCTCTAGATTCGAGAATTTTAGTGAATCTCACCTTAAATATTTAATTTTGGAAGTTATAAAATAGAGTTAAATAATTCCAAAACATGAGAGGTCATGGGCCTTTGAGGGTCCATAAAACATCCCAAGTTCATTTCTTTGAATTAAATAAGCCTATTTAATTATCTTCCTAACTTTCATAAGTTAAGGATTGTAATCCAATTCATGCAAACTAATTTAGTTAAGTATGCAAACATTTCGCTTGGAGATATCCACCATTTGTCTTTCATTCTAAATTTGAAGAGGCATCAAAAGTGAATTCAAATAATTTCTTCTATCATGAAATTTGAAACATGAACTTGAGGGTTCATGAAAGACCCCACCATTTGTTTGCAAGCTTCCAAAATCAATTGATTTCACTTTCTATGACATTCTATAAATTCAAACTAAATCACAAATGCTAACGATGTAATTCCCAAATATCTAAGTTAATTTTGTCATAACTTACAATTTGCTAACAATGACATGCATGCTACAAGATATGAGAATCCTTATGCATTGTCGTTCAAGATATGGTTGAGTGCAATACTTAGCCTAAGGTTTGATCGTAGGCGAAGGTATTAGGCACAAAATGAATGCTCTTACATGCATTTGAGGGGTTGTCGGATACAAATCCGACCATCCTACGCATATGGCATGCCTCTTTGGCTCTTATAAGAGAGCAAACAAACGGAAATCATCGAATTTCCGTTGTTTTACGGAGAGGACAGCGCACATAGGTTTTGGGGATGCAAGCAAAAGAAGTTTCTAAGGGACCTATGGCTTTGGGACGTCAACCACACAACAATTGGCCTTGGGGGACCCTAGGTTTCACTATTTTTTAGTGTTTTACCTCACCCGGGTTGTCCTAGCGCTCCAAATTGTAATCCAATCCGCTGTCCAAGCTCCTAGGTTACTGTCTAAGGTCCTTTGAGGGCTCTAAGTTGCTGTCCAAGATGTTCCCAAGGGAGAAGACCACTGTCCAAGCCTTTCCGGATGTCGCCGCCGCTGTCCAAGCCTTTCCGGAGGATGGATTTGCTGTCCAAACTGCTTCGAACAACAGTTTTCACTGTTAGAAGGCTCGTGGAAGCTACGTGGCTGCTGTCTACACGTTCCAAACAGCAGATTTTGCTGTTCGACAATCTCTCGGAGCTAATTTCGTCGTCAAGAGGTCGCCGGAGTTGAAGAAGATGATGGAAGAAACCCTCGCCTTCGCCAGGAAGCAAGGAAATGAGGCTATGGCAGCATGAGAGAGCTTCTTTTCAGCCCAAGGAAGGAGAAGACATCATCCAGAGCATGCAAGATCTCCTCTTCACTCAACTTCAGCTCCCAAGAAAGTTTTTTGGGAGGAAACGGCTTGGTCCGGTGCAAGAGCCGTAAGAACTGCAGGGGGGTCGAACGTCTCCTCCTCCTCTCTTCCTCTTTCGCTCCTGGAGACGCACGCAAGGGGTGGAAAATCCCCTCTTCCGCCCTGTCTGGGACGGGCGAACAGCACGAAACAGAAAAATGGGGGAGCCGATCGCTCCCCCTCTCGCTCTCGTGCCCTGTCTGGGACGTAACCAAACGGGGGAGCCGAATGCTCCCCCTTTCTCCTCTGCGTGCGCTTGGAGAGCAAGAGCGGCAGCCCCCTACCGCTCAAATGGACCGATCCCCCTTCTCGTGCGTGAAACGAGTGATTTTAGGGCAGATTTCAAGATGAAATCTGAGCCATTGATCTCAATTTCTGATTTGAGAATCAAATTCAGCCCAAATTGAGAAATTAGGGCTGAAATTGAGTCCGGATTGAACTCGACTCAAACCGATTTGAGTCGGTTTGGGTCCGAGCGGGTCCGATCAAGTAAATTTAATGAAATTTAACTCGAATCGGTGCCGAATTGCGTCGAATTTGGCTCGACGATGCTCGACGGGGTTTGAATTGGATTGTTTTGATTTAAATTAAATTAAATTGATTTAATTTAAATCGAGGTTTGATTTGAGTCAATTTCATTTTGACGACCTTCGATCGGGTCGATACGAAAATGTGCGTCAACAAAAGGACCCTCAATATGTGTGGTGAACGAAAAGAAGTACGTCACACATATTGGCGTTGACCAAATAATGATCAAGCAAGATCTTCCAAATCAAATAGGATATGATTTTAAAGAGAAAGAGATATCTATGGAAGCCTAAACTTAGATTTAGGCAAGACCTACAAAGATAAGGAGATTTCTATCTATCACCTTAAGAAAAAAAAAATTAGATTACTCTTGAAAGAGGATTTAGAAGCATTTTGACAACTTCTAAAAAGGACCTAAAGACATTTGATATCTTTAAAGAGAATTTGATAGGAATAGAAGTATTTTGACAACTTCTAAAGAAAATTCTAGAGATATTTGACATTTATAGAAATGATTTAACTTGGTTAGAAGTATTTAGATAACTTCTAAGAGGCTTCTAGAAATGTTTGGTATCTCTAGAAAGATTTTGGATTAATTAGAAGCATTTTGGCAACTTCTAAAAGTGATTCCTAAAGATATTTGGTATCTTTTAGAAAGAATTTGATTTGATTAGAAAGAATTTGATTTGATTAGAAGAAATTTGATAACTTCTAAAAGAGCTTAGGGATATCTTTCTATCTCCTAAAAGGCTAGGGGTATTTTGCTACCACCTACAAGATTTCCAAGGATATTTTGGCTATCACTTGAAAAGAGATTAGAGACATTTGGTGTCTCTAAGAGGGTCTTAGGGATATTTTGCTATCTCCTAAAAGTTAGGGGTATTTTGACTACCATCTAAGGGGTTCTCAAAGATATTTTCACTATCACTTGAGAAGGGTTAGGAACATTTGTTGTTTCCTAAAGGTCAAAAGGTATTTGGCACCAATTGAAAAGCTCTAAGAGGTATTTTGGCAACCATCTAGAGATATAGTTTATCTTATTTTGGTAAGATAAAACTCAAAAAGGTTAAGGCTAAGAGTATTTTGGCTACTACTTAAACCTTGAAGGTATTGGTGTAAGATTATCTATTTTGGCTAGATAAATCTTAACATTTGGGAAGACTAAAGGGTATTTTGGCAACCACTAAAAGTCTAGACTTGGTGAGACCTATTGATGTTCAATTTGGGTAGAACAAAATCTAAAGGAATGAGCTAGGAGAGACCTTAGAAGGTTTGAATTCTACCTAAACTCAAAATTTGATAAGAAGACTCCTATTTGGGGATGTCTACACTTAGCATTTGGTACTAAGATTTGCATTTGACTTTCATTTGGAGAAAGATAAATTTAAACTTTCCTTCATTTGGAGAAAGAAAAAAATAAACTTTCCTTTGGAGAAAGATGAACTTGACTTTCTTTTATTTGGAGAAATTTGGATTTTCTTTCCTTTTGGGGAAAGGGTGCATTGTCTTTCCTTTTGAGGGAAAGATGAAAGATTTGAAATCTTATACCAAGGTTTTGATAATCCGGACCCAGTCCACAACCGGATCGGAAGAACATTTCTGCTTGGAACTCTGCTTGAGTAGCACACAACATTTTTCTTTTTCTTTCATTGTTGGGTTTGGGCCAACAAAGCTTCAAGAGATTCATTTGACACTGCGGCGAAGAAAACTAACGACCTCATTAAGATAGGAGCAACCAAAATTTGTGGGAACTTGAGATAGCATTTTATACTATCGAATGCCTTTGGTGGCTATCGTCCAAGTAGAATTTTGTCCTTTGAAAGGGCTGCAATCTACCAGACAAGTTGAATAAGCGTCTTAGATATGCCAACCTACCTAGAAAAGATCTTAGTTGAGTAAGACATTCTAAGAGGTTTCATTTCTAATATTGCTTTGATTTTAGTAGGGTCAATTTCAATGTTACTGTGTCGAACAACAACCCAAGAAATTTTCCTGAAGTCACCCCACGGGCGCACTTCCAAGGATTCATCTTGAGGTCGTACTGACAAAGCTGTTTAAATACAACCCTTGAATCAAACAGGTGATCCTCTCTTTGTTTGCTTTTGACCACGAGAACATCAATGTAACATTCAATTTTGTCATGAATGAACACATTGAATATTCTGGTCATTGCAAGCTGGTAGGTCATACCAACATTCTTAAGGCCAAAAAGACATGACCTTAAAACAGTACATTCCAATGGGTGTTCTAAAAGCAGTGTATTGCTCGTCCTCCGGGGCCATTTTGATTTGGTTGTACCCCGAGGACTCATTCAAAAAAGAAAAGAGACTATGAGAGAAAGCAATGTCAAACACAAGCTCAAGTATGGAGAAACATGCTTCATTCAAGTCTCTAAAATCAACGCATATGCAAATATGTCTGTTCTTTTCTTGACAAGGACAATGCTAGCCAACCAAGAGGGGTATTTTTCCTCTTGAGTAGAACCAGCCTCAATTAATTTTTATTTTAATCACTTGTTGTTCGATTTCTAAAAGCATCCTTCGAGGAGCTTGTTTGATTGGAACAATGTTTGGTTGAATGACAAGTTTATGGACTGCTATATTTGATTTTTCCTCTTGAGTAGAACCAGCCTCAGTTAATTTTCGTTTTAATCACTTGTTGTTCAATTTCCAAATGCATCCTTCGAGGAGCTTGTTTGATTGGAACAATGTTTGGTTGAATGACAAGTTTATGGACCGCTATATTTGGATTTAAGCATGCATTTCATCATAATTCCATGCAAAACAGTCCTTAAACTCTGTCAGGAGTCGTACCATACCATTGGCATCATTTTCGTTTAGCAATGCACTTATAAAAGTAGGGCGTGGATTTTGTTCAGTACCCAAATTGATTTCTTTCAGTTTACTGATTGTTGATTTGATTTCTTTCTTCAAACTCAAGGGGTGCATCCTTAGTTTGAAGGTAATCTGAGTCGTTGCTAGCTTCTAAACATAACCTCTCAACAGCGTTGTAGGTCTCTGTAAAGATCATATCAACATCCAGACTGTTGGTAATAACCAAGCAGTAATTATCCTCATCTATTGGTCCGACAGTACCAAAGCCAACACCATATCTATTTTTCAACTTGTATTTGAAATTCCATAGATTTTCAAGGTGTTAAGCTTCGCCCTTGGACCACATAGAAGGAGTTAAACCTCTTTTGATTAGGTTTCTAACACAAGTGGGAGTTCTACCATTTCTTTTATGAAAAGTTGTCAAGTTTACACCCACTTTTGGACTTTAAGGAAGAGGATATGCTATGAAAGACATACTCCTTCCCTACATTTTTTTATTTGAGTGTAATGCAAACATTCAACTCTTCCACTGTACTTTCAGACAATGAAGTTAGTGCTTCTACACATTCATTCAAACTTCTTCTTTTTT
>NW_021319580.1:6649-22831 GCF_001605985.2 Dendrobium catenatum
TATCTAAGTTAATTTTGTCATAACTTAAAATTTGCTAACAATGACATGCATGCTACAAGATGTGAGAATCCCTACGCATTGTCGTTCAAGATATGGTTGAGTGACAATACTTAGCCTAAGGTTTGATCGTAGGCGAAGGTATTAGGCACAAAATGAATGCTCTTACATGCATTTGAGGGGTTGTCGGATACAAATCCGACCATCCTACGCATATGGCATGCCTCTTTGGCTCTCATAAGAGAGCAAACAAACGGAAATCATCGGATTTCCGCTGTTTTACGGAGAGGACAGCGCACATAGGTTTTGGGGATGCAAGCAAAAGAAGTTTTCGAAGGGACCTATGGCTTGGGGACGTCAACCACACAACAATTGGCCTTGGGGGACCCTAGGTTTCACTATTTTTTAGTGTTTTACCTCACCCGGGTTGTCCTAGCGCTCCAAATTATAATCCAATCCGCTGTCCAAGCTCCTAGGTTGCTGTCCAAGGTCCTTTGAAGGCTCTAAGTTGCTGTCCAAGATGTTCCCAAGGGAGAAGACCACTGTCCAAGCCTTTCCGGATGTCGCCGCCGCTGTCCAAGCCTTTCCGAAGGATGGATTTGCTGTCCAAACTGCTCCGGACAGCAGTTTTCACTGTTAGAAGGCTCCCGGAAGCTGCGTGGCAGCTGTCTACACGTTCCAAACAGCAGATTTTGCTGTTCGACAGTCTCCCGGAGCTAATTTCGTCATCAAGAGGTCGCCGGAGTTGAAGAAGATGATGGAAGAAACCCTCGCCTTCACCGGGAAGCAAGGAAATGAGGCTATGGCAGCAGGAGAGAGCTTCTTTTCAGCCCAAGGAAGGAGAAGACATCAGCCAAAGCATGCAAGATCTCCTCTTCACTCAACTTCAGCTCCCAAGAAAGTTTTTTGGGAGGAAACGACTTGGTCCGGTGCAAGAGCCGCAAGAACTACAGGGGGGCCGAACGTCTCATCCTCCTCTCTTCCTCTTTATCTCCTGGAGACGCACGCAAGGGGTGGAAAATCCCCTCTTCCGCCCTGTCTAGGACGGGCAAACAGCACGAAATAGAAAAATGGGTGAGCCGATCGCTCCCCCTCTCGCTCCCGTGCTCTGTCTGGGACGGAACCAAATGGGGGAGCCGAATGCTCCCCCTTTCTCCTCTGCGTGCTCTTGGAGAGCAAGAACGGCAGCCTCCTACCGCTCAAATGGACCGATCCCCCTTCTCGTGCGTGAAACGAGTGATTTTAGGGCAGATTTCAAGATGAAATCTGAGCCATTGATCTCAATTTCTGATTTGAGAATCAAATTCAGCCCAAATTGAGAAATTAGGGATGAAATTGAGTCCGAATTGAACTCGACTCAAACCGATTTGAGTCGGTTTGGGTCCGAGCGGGTCCGATCAAGTAAATTTCATGAAATTGAACTCGAATCGGTGCCGAATTGCGTCGAATTTGGCTCGACGACGCTCGACGGGGTTTGAATTGGATTTTATTCAAAAATGAAAAGAGACTATGAGAGGAAGCAATGTCAAACACAAGCTCAAGTATGGATAAACATGCTTCATTCAAGTCTCTAAAATCAATGCATATGCGAATCTGTCCGTTCTTTTTCTTGACAAGGACAATGCTAGCCAACCAAGAGGGGTATTTTTCCTCTTGAGTAGAACCAGCCTCAATTAATTTTTGTTTTAATCACTTGTTGTTCGATTTCTAAATGCGTCCTTCGAGGAGCTTGTTTGATTGGAACAAGGTTTGGTTGAATGACAAGTTTATGGACTGCTATATTTTAAATATAAACATGGCATTTCATCATAACTCCAAGAAAAATAGTCCTTAAACTCTGTCAGGAGTTGTACCATCCCATTGGCTTCAGTTTCATTTAAAAATGCACTTGTGAAAGTGGGGCGTGGATTTTGTTCAGTACACAAATTAATTTCTTTCAATTTACTGATTTGTTTATTTGATTTCTTTCTTCAAACTCAAGGGGTGCCTCCTTAGTTTGAAGGTAATCCAGACCATTTCTAGCCTCTAAACATGACCTCCCAACAGCGTTGAAGGTCTTTGTAAAGATCATATCAACATCCAGATTGTTGGTAATAACCAAGCAGTAATTATCCTCATCTATTGGTCCGATAGTACCAAAGCCAACACCATATCTATTTTTCAACTTGTATTTGAAATTCCATAAATTTTCAAGGTGTCAAGCTTCGCCCTTGGACCACATAGAAGGAGTTAAACCTCTTTTGATTAGGTTTCTAACACAAGTGGGAGTTCTACCATTTCTTTTATGGAAAGTTGTCAAGTTTACACCCACTTTTGGACTTTAAGGAAGAGGATATGCTATGAAAGACATACTCCTTCCCTACATTTTTTATTTGAGTGTAATGCAAACATTCAACTCTTCCAATGTACTTTCAGACAATGAAGTTAGTGCTTCTACACATTCATTCAAATTTCTTCTTTTTTAGTGAGATTAGACACCTCCTCTTTGTTTGAGAGTTATCTTTATCACATAAGAGATTTTCTTTAATGTTCAAAATAGGTTTTTCAGTGTCTATTCATTCTTGAAACTGCATATTTGATTTGTTGAAGCTTCTTTGTTGCTTTGTCAAACTACCCATCAAATTTGGCTCAGCCTTTGAATCGGACCCTGAGCTTACATGGGTGATGTGCCTTCATGGAACAAATAGGGGAGATGGGGTTTTGGTGCCCCTCACCTTTCACTCTTCTTAACTTTTGTCATCAACTGTATCACGAACTCATTGTGTCATCCTACCACCTCGTTGTGTTGGAGGGGCATAATTTCATTTAATCTTTTCCTCAAGTTCTTCTTCTTGAGGGTAGTCTTGGACATTTGATGGAGACTTTGTCTTTAGTGTACTAATTCCTGCTTGATCTTTAGTTGGTATCACAGGTCTGAAAACACTGATAGCCTCTTTGGAACATAGCAAGAAACATCTTCATATTTTCCGACTTCATATACACTAAATGGTTTTAGAACTCCCTCCAAAAGTGAAAGAGCAATTGTGCCTAAGGCTCTTTGTCCCCCCTCTCATTGAAGCCACGCAACATCATTTTGTCAGAATTTAATTTCTGCGTGTCAATTATATTTCCCAACTTCATATACACTAAATGGTTTTAGAACTCCCTTCAAAAGTGAAAGAGTAATTGTTCCTAAGGCTCTTTGTCCCCCCCTTTTTTATTGAAGCCACGCAACATCATTTTGTCAGAAGTTAATTTCTGCGTGTCAACATTGAGGTGAGCCAAAGTTCCTAGATTCATTATGTTGACCCATACACCTGGGCCAACAAGCACTACTTTCATCAGAAAATGTTATTCTAGGTATTTGTTGAAGTGTAAACCCTCCTCAAAGAAATCCTCTACAGGTTGAGCCAAACAAATTTCAGGATTAAGTAAAGCCTTGATCAAAGCTTTTCGTATTTCAGGAGAAAGTACGAATGCATTATATATATACTCAACCTCGCAGGGAGTTTTCTAAGGTGAGCTAGTACATTATAAAATCCACTTTTGATGGTCTACCACCCACTTGCTTTTGTGGAGAAAGTGTTGGTGGAACCACGCCCTCATTTTGATTGATAGGTTCTTTTCATTTCTCTTGTTTGATGCCATTGGATATGATACAACATGACCACTTCTGAGATTTATCCTTGTTATTTGTTCAGGCTCAGAAATTGAGATCACATCAACCAAAACTTCAGAATTTGATTCTTCTTTCACTTGATTTGTTTCTAAGTCAAGTGACTCGGGCTCAATGACAATCTTTGCTCCCTACATTTTGTGCATGGGTAGATCACCACCAAAACTTGATTCACTTGATTCAAAGAATTGGAAAGATTCATTTGTAGTTTGTTCGTTATTAGATTCAGAACGGACAGATCGCACATACGTAGAAGGATTGTTTATTTCATTAACACCCTTTGGAACATACATGAAATCAGAGAGAGATAGGCTTTGGGGGATTTCCCTTGCCATTTAGAAGGATAACCTATTTTGATTTTGGAAGTTGATTCTTTCTTTTTCCCTTCACAATTGAAACTCTCTTTCATGAAGTTTCAAGGGTAAAGGACCATTTTCACCCATTGAGTTATTTAAAGGAACATCAAAAGAGGCCTTTTTTAAGGGCATTTTAGTTCCTTTTGGAAACTCCAATGGGATTTTGAGTAGTTTGTTCACAATCTTTAGGAAAGATTTAGACAAAGACAACTGCCAACCATTTGCAACTGCAAACAAATCACTTGTGTTGTTCTTTCTGACCACACACTGTTGAAGGTAAAGAAGCTGTACTTGTTGATTATGCTTTCTCTACACTGGTAGAAGGCTCAACTGCTGTGTTTAGGACCTTTTGGAGCCCCAAAAGCTGAGTAGTAAGAGTTATCAAGAGAAATGTCATCTCATCCAATCTATTATCCATCATTTTGCTTTAAGCTGTTGTAGAGCACAAATTTAAGGGTTTTCACTCCCTTCCTCCACTTCCAATAATTCATTTGCATGAGGGTCTTCTGAAAGAGAGGATCCTCTTATGTCATAGTTAATAACAAAGACATCCTCCTCATCCAAGAGATCATCCTCATCAGGATTAAAATTCTCAAGCAACTTTTTGTAACAATCTTCCTCTTTTTCTCTCCTTTCATCCTTGTCAATTTTCTTGAGGCTATCTTTCAAGTATTTAATCATTTCTTCAACAGTTTTACTTGTTGAGGGATTGACAGGAGAAGGGTAGTATTCTTCGTAGCTGTTAATTTCCATGGGTGCTTTCCCTTTGTTATTTGAATCAACACGGGTAAGAGGGGAAGAGTGTGCCACTGGTAGAGCCACCACCTTGGGTCTCCGTTCTTCCTTCACCCCAGATGAGGAGGCATGGGATTTTTGGCGTCCCACATTTACTTCATCTAAAGGTGGAGTCTGAATGTGACCCCCAGAGTGTGGCTCACCAAGAGGACTATAAGGCTTGTTTTCTTTGGGAGACCTTCTAAACCTAGTAGGTACATCAGATTTACTAGAAAATGCCAAAGAAGACCAAGGGACCACTTGGCGATCAAGGTAATCAGCCTTTGGTCTGCCATAGATCTTAGGTGGAATTGCTGAACTGTCAACTAGAACTATCTGCTCACTGACTGCTCTTTTCTGGCGAGATTTAAAATCATAACCATCCACCAACGCTGACACAGCTGGTTGTCAGGCAAACTGTTGCATATCTTTCTGTGATGGCTGAACAATCAATTTGTTATCCTTAGGATCTTTGTTCTCCCTACTTTGAGACTTGGTTAGAACATAGGTGGAACTAGTCCCTTCTTCATATTGACTGGACTGAAACAATTTCTCATGCTCTGAGTGGCTTGGGACAATTGCTAAAGACTGAACTGTCTCACACTGTCTCTCAACTGCCATCTCCTTAGGCAAAACTGGAGTTAAGGTGCTTTGTCTTTCACTAGACTTTTGAACCAAAGGGAAGGTCAACCTACCACATGTAGAAGGTTGAGAGGCCAAGGCTTTTGGGGAAATCTCAGCCACCCTCTTCCTACTGTTTTGAGGAGGTGACCTCTCCCTAACAGGTAAGCTAACTTCAAGGACCCTCTCAGATGGGTGTTGACTTTTCGAGTCTTCCACTTCAGAAGAGGTTGGGCCTTGAAAAAGGACCTCCACACCCTCAAAACCTTGTCCAAATTTTATCAGATCTCCTGGAGCAAATTGAGATTGATCAAAAGACAACTGTAGGTGGTTACCAAATTTGAAAACCAATTTGCCTTCCATCTCAGCTTTGTTGAAATCCCAAACTTTAGAATTTTCCTGAAAATCAGAATTTGCTGTATAATCTTTTCTGTTGTACCTCCTTGAATCCAATTATCATAAAAATCAACCAATCACTGCACTTTTTCTGGATTTTCTGACCATTGACTTGAATCGCTGACCACCCACAACTGTGTCCCGGATTTAACGGATGATGGATGAATTTATTTAAGTTTTGAAACCTCACACCATTTGACATTGTGTGGTTGTAGATTTCATACAACCACAACAATTATGGTGAAGAGAGGAGATTTTGGAATTGGATACTTGAGAATGTGATTTTTTTTTAAAACGATTGATTTGAAAATCAAAGTTCATCTTTCTCAACTTTTGAAAGTGGAAAGTTCATCTTAATTTGCATTTGCTTGTATTGACATCACTCAACCCAAATTTACTAAGGGAGAGGCATACAATAAAAATTTGATTTTACAAATGCTATTTAGCCAACACTTAAAATGACTAAATGAAAACCACTAGTTTAGATGAAAAGAGTCATCCTCCCCAGCGGAGTCGCCAGAAAATCTGTTAGAGAATTTTTGTATCCTCAAACGGATTACATATTTTATAATCGAGTGCGGCATAAGAATGATGATATATTATCCCGAAGGATAAAAATATCATTTCCTTATAGACTCAATGATAAAATTTATAATTATTAACAGAGATTCCCCCACTCGATGTTTGGTCGAGTGAGGTTTATTTATTTCTGGGGTACAGACGTCCCATAGGGGCAAGTCCCTATGGTTAATTACATTTGGAAAAACTTTTGATTAAACTAGTGGTTTTGCTTTCTTTTTGAAGTCTTTTAAATATTGGCTAAGGTTTGCTTTTTGTTTTAAAATTCATGAAAGTCTTGCTTAAAGGTTTTGGAACTTTTGGAATTTCAAAGAGAAGTTGATCAACTAAGAATTATATTTTGGGAATGAAAGCCAAAGGAGGTGAAGTAGGGGCACTTGATACTGAGATGAAACTCAGAGGTGCCCAAACTATCCTATGTTGGGCTTTATATTTTAACAACCTAATTTTGGTTTAAGTTGATATTTTATTAGAAGATTGGGGCTTACATCCCAACAACACTTGTTGGAGGAATTGCCTGAAAGATGAGGGCTTATAGGATGATTTGAAATCAACCCTTGCCTCGGACCCTAAGACTAAGGTGAGGACCACCGATAGGTAGTGCCTCGAATCTAAATCTAACGAGTGCAAAAGGAGCATACAAACTACACCTCACAAGAGGTATAGCCTGCCCGACCTCTGGATTTATTGTACCGCCTGGAAGGGACTACTAGCTAAACTCCCCCTAATCGCTTTGAAAACCATATTATTTGGTCTCAATACAAATGTAGAGTGGTAAGATTATTTTTATTTAGAAGGTAGGGCTTATATCTTGGCTTTGAGACCAAGATGCCTAAGTATGTGGGTATGCATATGCTAACTCATAAAGAAAAAGACTTTTGTTATCTAGTCCTTAAATGAGGGCTTTCTATATGCAACACATTTGGCCATGCATGATTATCTTAATTTTAAAAACTTGGCCCCTTGAAGGGAGCCATGCAAGACTTTCTTATTTATTAGAAAAATCATGGAGCCTAAATTAATTTTTAGATTGATTATATTTTAATGGGTATAAATATTATTTTTGTCCTAAGAGCCTACCATATCAAATGTCCAAGCCACTCCCAAGCAAAAGCAAAGAAAGAAACCTAGGAAAAAGATGAATTTCTATTGCACAACCAGGTAAACAATCAAAGCATACTTTTATTTATGAATAAAGAACAAGGAATGAAAATAGAGTTCACATTATTACAACTAGATTTGGCAGCTGAGTTGCCTGTCATTATACAACCCAGTCAAATTTACAGACTCAACTTGTGGGGTTCTTCAGGCTCTTGACTTTTGAATGGACATTGGGCTTCACCTTTGGCAGGTACATCCTTCTAGTCCACTTCATTCTTTTGCTCCAAACCCCCACAAGTTTGATTACACATCCTAATTCTATCAAATACATATTTGAAAAGAAAAAGACTAAAACCTGCAAAATAGAGTTAGAAGCAGTTCATATAATAAAGCATTACATCCAAAATTTGCCTAGCACTTAGAGTGCTAAACATCTGCTTCTACCCTATTGGCCACATCTTTAGGGAGTTTTAAACATCACCTGTCATGCAAGCAGTTTATTATTTATGAGCGCCTCCCTTTTAGATATGGCCATGTGCAAGAAGAACAATGTATATTTCTACACTAACCACTTAAGGGCAAGTGCCCACAACACAGACAATCCAAGGGCAATCACACCATAACATCAAACACATGCGTAGAAAAGAAAAATCCTAATCCTAGCATGCCTAAGGGGCTGTGCACCTAAGTGTGTGAGGCTTGTGTAGCATGTCACACTAAGGGTGTTTGGTTTTATTTTGGAATGAAGATATTTAATCTTTATCCAAGGGTGGTTCACTTTAAGTTGTTTGTGACTTAAATATTTTATTTGAGTTTTAAGTGTTTCATATTTAGGAGGGTTATAAAGAACCCATAAAGTAACCACATGCTTGCTTTTGGGCAAGCCTGTTACTTATGAATCCTAAGATACAATAATGTAGGCATCCCACCTTTTGGGGGAGATGATTGATCATTGTATCAAAAGGGAATCTAAGTAATTTTTAGGTGTTTTTGGAGTTCTCTTAGTATTTGGATAAGAGAGAGTGTTTATCTAATAGGATGAGATAGACATGCATAAGGGGTTTCACGTAGGATTTGATGAAATTCATCCAATAGGGTAGGATGAACTTCAATAGATTGGATAATTCCTAAGGGACATCTAGATATTTAGCATTTTAAATGTCATAGGAAAGATCACTCAATTTGGGTTGAGTGGAGGAGGTTACTTAGATTTTGGGTCTAAGAAAGGTGTCCAACATGTAACTTTTGGGCTACATGTTGGAGAAATCCCCTTAGCTTTTGGAGCTAAGAGGAGAAAGAAATCCAACATTTAGCTTTTGGGCTAAATGTAGGGGAACTCCCTCTAGCTTTTGGAGCTAAAGGGAGGGGAAGTCTCCTACAACTTTGGAGTTGAAGGAGAGAGAATCTATAGCTTTTGGGCTAAGGTATTACATTTTTTTAAGGCTTTTGGAACCTATAAAAGTGAATGGAGATTAGTATCTTTGAGGCTACAAATCAAAAAGATGTCTCCTTGAATTTTGTATTCAAAGAGTTGAGTTTTATTTGCTTAATTTGGATTAAGCAAATAAAGTTGAATCACTTATTGAGTTTGGTTCAATAAGTGAGAAAGATTTGTAACTTTGATGTTACAAAATCAAGAGGGATTATTATTGAACTTTTATGTCCAATGATGAGCACTTAGTTTGCTAGATTTAGATTAAGCAAACATAAAAGGATGATGTGTAGATTTGGCCTACACATCAAGGATTCTTTGGACTTTTAGGTGTCCAAATAGAGGAACTCATTCACCTAATTTGGGTTAGGAGAATGGAAGAAAGCTAGGAGTTTTCTCCTTTGCTTGATATGGAATTATTTGTTGAATTTGGTTCAACAAACAAATGATTTTGGATTGAATTACTTGTAGGTTTTGATTCAACAAATAAGAGACTTTCATGTGTCTAATTTACTCAACATAGGTTGAATAAATGAGATTTTCATACAACCTTTTGAGTTGTAGAAAGGAAGGAACTTCTTTACAATTTTGACTTGTAGGAAAGAAAGAGGAAAATGCAACTTAGGGGTTGCAAGTTCAAGGACATTCTTTGAACATTTGGTGTTCAAAGAGAAGTGTACATTCTCCCAATTTTTAGTTTTGGGAGAATGAGAGGGTCTTCCTACAACGTTTGAGTTTTAGAAAGAGGGAAGTCATGTGCAACTTGTAGGTTTCAAATTAGAGGAATTTCCTTGAGTATTTGGTGTTCAAAGGAAATGATACACATTCACTTGATTTAGGCTAAGTGAATAGAGAGGTCTTCTACACTTTTTTTATTTGGTAGAAGGAGGAAATAATGTGTAACTTGGAGGCTCCACATTCATGAGTGCCCATGAACATTTGGTGTTCAAAGGGGAATAATCATTCACCTAAATTCGGGTTTAGGAGAGTGAGAGGACTTTCCAACAACTCTTGGGTTGTAGAAAGGGAGAAGCAACAAACAACATTTAAATTGCATGTTGAAAATAATTTCTTAAATATTGGGTCCAAGGAGGAATATACATTTGCTTAATTAGTGGCTAAACAAATGAGGAAGACTAGGATATAAATCCTAGGTCAAGAGGATTACTTATTGGTTTGTGTTCCAATAAATAAATGATTTGATAAACTTCCTACAACTTTGAGTTTGAAGGAAGAAGATGTAACTTGAGAGTTACAAAATTTCAAGGATGTTCTTTGAATATTCGGTATTCAAAGAGGTAGGATCATTCACTTAGTTGAAGTCAAGTGAAAGGAGTTAGATACTCATTTGTTGATTTTGTGACTCAACAAATAAAGGTTTGGGCTTAGGATTTGATAGAGTTAAATAATTCCAAAACATGAGAGGTCATGGGCCTTTGAGGGTCCATAAAACATCCCAAGTTCATTTCTTTGAATTAAATAAGCCTATTTAATTATCTTCCAAACTCTCACAAGTTAAGGATTGCAATCCAAATCATGCAAACTAATTTAGTTAAGTATGCAAACATTTGGCTTGGAGATATCCACCATTTGTCTTTCATTCTAAATTTGAAGAGGCATCAAAAGTGAATTCAAATAATTTCTTCTATCATGGAGTTTGAAACATGAACTTGAGGGTTCATGAAAGACCCCACCATTTGTTTGCAAGCTTCCAAAATCAATTGAATTCACTTTCTATGACATTCTATAAATTCAAATGAAATCACAAATGCTAACGATGTAATTCCCAAATATCTAAGTTAATTTTGTCATAACTTACAATTTGCTAACAATGACATGCATGCTACAAGATGTGAGAATCCCTACGCATTGTCGTTCAAGATATGGTTGAGTGACAATGCTTAGCCTATGGTTTGATCGTAGGCGAAGGTATTAGGCACAAAATGAATGCTCTTACATGCATTTGAGGGGTTGTCGGATACAAATCCGACCATCCTACACATATGGCATGCCTCTTTGGCTCTCACAAGAGAGAAAACAAACGGAAATCATCGGATTTCCGCTGTTTTACGGATAGGACAGTGCACATAGGTTTTGGGGATGCAAGAAAAGAAGTTTCTAAGGGACCTATGGCTTGGGGACGTCAACCACACAATAATTGGCCTTGGGGGACCCTAGGTTTCACTAAGTTTTATTCTTTTACCTCACCCGGGTTGTCCTAGCATTCCAAATTGTAACCCAATCCGCTGTCCAAGCTCCTAGGTTGCTGTCCAAGGTCCTTTGAAGGCTCTAAGTTGCTGTCCAAGATGTTCCCAAGGGAGAAGACCACTGTCCAAGCCTTTCCGGATGTCGCCGCCACTGTCCAAGCCTTTCCGGAGGATGGATTTGCTGTCCAAACTGCTCCGGACAGCATTTTTCACTTTTAGAAGGCTCCCGGAAGCTGCGTGGCTACTGTCTACATGTTCCAAACAGCAGATTTTGCTGTTCGACAGTCTCCCGGAGCTAATTTCGTCGTCAAGAAGTCGCCGGAGTTGAAGAAGATGATGGAAGAAACCCTCGCCTTCACCGGGAAGCAAGGAAATGAGGCTATGGCAGCAGGAGAGAGCTTCTTTTCAGCCCAAGGAAGGAGAAGACATCAGCCAGAGCATGCAAGATATCCTCTTCACTCAACTTCAGCTCCCAAGAAAGTTTTTTGGGAGGAAACGGCTTGGTCCGGTGCAAGAGCCGCAAGAACTGCAGGGGGGCCGAACGTCTCCTCCTCCTCTCTTCCTCTTTCTCTCCTGGAGACGCACACAATGGGCGGAAAATCCCCTCTTCCGCCCTGTCTGGGACGGGCGAACATCACGAAACAGAAAAATGGGGGAGCGGATCGCTCCCCCTCTCGCTCCCGTGCTCTGTCTGGGACGGAACCAAACGGGGGAGCCGAATGCTCCCCCTTTCTCCTCTGCGTGCTCTTGGAGAGCAAGAGAGGCAGCCCCCTACCGCTCAAATGGACCGATCCCCCTTCTCGTGCGTGAAACGAGTGATTTTAGGGCAGATTTCAAGATGAAATCTGAGCCATTGATCTCAATTTCTGATTTGAGAATCAAATTCAGTCCAAATTGAGAAATTAGGGCTGAAATTGAGTTCGGATTAAACTCGACTCAAACCGATTTGAGTCGGTTTGGGTCCGAGCGGGTCCGATCAAGTAAATTTCATGAAATTGAATTCGAATCGGTGCCGAATTGCGTCGAATTTGGCTCGACGACGCTCGACGGGGTTTGAATTGGATTGATTTGATTTAAATTAAATTAATTTAATTTAATCAAACGGCACTTAAAGCAGATGTTGGTTAAAATCGGGTCGGGTTAAACTCAAAATTTTGGGTCAATTTTGAGTCAGGTTTTCGTATTGGTCAAATATTGACACCCCTAACCAACATGACAAAATTGTGAGGCTCCTAGTCCAAAGCTAATTATATATTGATAGTTTAGATCTTGGGTTGTTGCAATGATGGCCTAGGATAATGGAACCATTGGATCTTGATTGGGCTCACCATCACTCCTCCCACCATCTGCTTTAAGTGCAAAATCATGCTGCTCTTATACACCATATACTATGTATCTCTACGTATATGTTTGATGACTAGCCTTAATCGAAAGTTCTCTCCCATTATTGGGAGGGGTAATTAACTATTTGCTGCATGATTATTTTTTAAATAATGAAAACCCCTAAATGGAGTAGCATGTTTATCAAGATATTAGGTGCTTTTTCATGATGCATGTGAATATGATCCTAGTCACATTCTCAGTAAAGCTATTGGTCCAAGTGACAATAAACTACATATGATCATCAAAAATCAACAAAAGTTGACAACCATATCCTCTCTTATGATGACGATCATGTGCCAAGGATAGGATAAAGATAAGTTTGAGTAAATTAGTTAACCTTCTTGAATACTCTATGTAAGACTCAAGTTAAAGGCGACGAACAATTGATAGACAGAAATGCATGAACACTTTATAGAGTTTTCATGAATTATGATCCAAAATCTCTATTGTAACGTCAAATATTCTGCCCCTTTTGTAGTACCAAAAGAGAGGGAAAGATGATTACCAAGTGTATTCTAAAATGTTAAATGCATGCATGAAAACGTGAAATTTAGAATTCTCTGAATCTAGACTGCTATCATCCTTTTCACTAAATTGGAATATATAAATGGGTGTGCACATTGACCCTCTTGTTACTTATCTTCTATACTAGCTTTATTTTCATGCATAATCATGTGGTATAGTGTTTGCACCTTGGGAAGATTTGTGTGAAATTCTCAAAAAGTGCAATGTCATGGGAGAATTCTAAAGAGCTACATGACAGGCACCACCACTTGAACTTATAAGGGCCACCTCTAGAATCATATATGCCTGATAGATGATTTTGAGATAAAGATGCTAACGAGGACTTTAGTTACTTAAGCAGGGAAGATTGTGAATCCCCTTAAGTAAAAAAAGCTAAACTCTTAAACATCGAAACACCTTTTTGGAGTAATGGTTGCAATTTAACTTAAGAAACTTCGTAGTTAAGCGTGGGGGATGTGTGAACTACTGAGAAGTTACACCAACAAGACAAAATTGTGAGGCTCTTAGGCCAAAGCGGATTATATCTTGACAGATAAGAGATTGGGTTGTTACAATGATGACCAAGATGATAGAATCATGGGATCTTGATCGAGCTCACCACCACTCCTCCCACCATCTGCTTTAAGTACAAAATTATGCTGCTACTATACGCCGAATACCACATATCTCTATGTATATTTTTTGACGACTAGCCTTAATCAAAAGTTCTCTCCAGTTACCGGGATAGATAATTAACTATAGGGGCTTACGCCTATGGGAAATTTGAACTCAGATCATAAAGTTATCAAAAAATATGGTGAAATCCTTATGTAATACCAATTCAAAACCCAATCATCCCTTCTAAAAATTTTCCTCATAACTTAAGCAATAAAACTCTCCTCAACAACCTGAAAACGAAGAAAGAAAGGGGGTCTGCGGAGAGGTTAGTGTGTAAATATTTGGAGCCCACATTCGCCTCCATCACCCCAACATCATTGGCCTCCTAGGATACTACAATGAACAATTTTCAATTGAAGGCACAACATACTCTTTAACCTCTTTCTACTTGAAGGCTTCCTCATTTATCCTTAGTTGAAACTTGAAGGATAATGGGATTAAATCTCCTACTAAGCAAATTTGGAAGTCCAAAAAAGAAAAAAATATTTTTATGATCGAATGGCTCTCTCGATCGTTGGTGACCTTGCCTCCTACAATCATCGTGGTTCAAGATGCATGTGTCCAGTCGAGCTAACTCTTAATCTCACATTGAAAAATCTTGATCTCGCAAGTGACTAAGTGAATTGTGCCATAAGGAGGTTTTGTATTCCTTTGTGTGGATGAGGCTAATGCTTTTATCTCTCATTGTCGTGCAACATTTTGCAACACACTCAAGGTGACGAGATCATAGTGGTAGATCAACGCGGCTAATGCTTTTATCCCTCATTGTAGTGAATAATCTATTAGCAATATTGTCTAATCCTGATGGCATGTGATCTTTACAATACAAATAATCTAGAAATAGCAACATGATTTTGGATATACAGAAGAAAAAAAATTATACGACGGAATAAAAAAAATATGAGGATATGAGGTACTTAGATTTATGTTGAGATTAAGATTCTATATGCTATTCTAAGTGATGTAGTGGGATCCACAGAATAATCAGATATGCTAGAAAGAAATCCCAATACGGAGAACAAACTAAGCTTAAAGCTTCAAAAGGGATATAATATTCATCATGACATTCTCTTCCTTACAACTAGTATATATAAGTGCAATAGAATATTCTAGAAAACTTAAAAGCAAATAGGTAATAAAAGGTATGCTAGTTCTAAGGGATATATTTAGCTAATGATGTTCCACATAAAAGGTATGCATTGCGACGTTCCGTCAATCGAAATTCCTGCACAAGAATTGGAATTCTAGCCTCAGTTCCATCTTTGGTTCTCGTCCCACCTCCTGCCAACTATATATTAGTTAATAAATAAATATATTATTATATAATTAATTAATGACGAGCCCGCTCACGAGCTAACAAGTCGAACCGCATCAAGCTCCAGTTTGAGCTCGAGCTCAGTTTGTGGTTTGATATGCTTAGCTCATGAGCTTTTTAACGAGTCTCGCTCGGCTCAATTACACCCCTAGCGCCACAAAATCATGGGCCCACCAATTAACTCAATGCAATGTGAATTTATAACTATGCCCAATTAAATAATATGAAAATATTATTATTTTCAAAATATATTTTCTAAAATCATGTATAAATAACAATATTTCGAATTGTCACCAAGTCTTTTTACCCGAAAGAAGCGTCACATCCCATTTTGACCCCTCTTTAATAAATCTTAGATGTTACATAGATGAATAATCCAATCAGACATACCTCATTATGAATGTTTAGGGAAAATATATCTGATTATATTATTCGTCTTTATTACATCTTAATAAGGGGTCAAATGGGCCATTAGAAGAAGTTTTACCAAGCTTCTTTTTAATAAAAAATGCTGTAACATGGAATAATCTGCTGAATATATTATTTTTTTAGAATAAAGTAATTTTATAATAATTATGATACACTATTATTAGTCTATTATGTACTTAAACAACATATATATTTAGATGCAATTGAGCAGAAAAAAAAAACAATAAAAATATGTAAACGTTTATGTTTTATAATCTTTAACCAATTATTGTGCTCTTAAAAATGATTACACAAATTAAATAATTTTGGACATATTTTAAATAAGATATGATAAATAAAGTAATCATAAAAAAAAAATTAATTAATTTTTTTTTAAAAAGAATGGTTACCAGGCGATTGGCCCATGACATAGCATGCAAGTCGTCCAATCAAAATCAAATGTCAGTCGCCTCTTAATGAATGCCTGGCTTTAAAAATAATTAAATAAAATTTAATTTTTATATTTGTCATTTGTTGTCTATGATTTTAATTTTGGCATTGAAATTTTGAGGAAATTTATTTTTAAGAATATCTTTAACATATTATGTATTAAAAATAACTAAATATTTTCAATAATTATAGGTTAAAAATATAAGAAATATTCTATTATTTTTAATACATAATATTCATATGAATTTCTATTGACTGTTTTTGTGCCATCTCTTTTTTTTTTTTTTTTGTTTTTTTTTTTTTTTTTTTTTTTTTTTTTTTTTTTT
>NW_021319580.1:22931-34660 GCF_001605985.2 Dendrobium catenatum
GGGGGGAGTTGGTGTGGCACCGCTGGTAGAGGTGCCTACTTCGGTTATATCAAACGCTAATTTACAAGCCCATCTTGCTAGGAATAATGTCCGGTGGCAATGTGATTGGATACACTATGATTTGCTGTATGAAGGGGAGGATACTTTTGATGGTGGTTTGGAAACTAGTTCGTTGGATACTATTATTAGACTCCGTAAATGCAAGTAAAAAAAAAAATGATTTCTTGGGCTCTTTTCATGGACTGTGGCTTGGTTACTTTATGGTTTCGACTGTCTTTGTTAACTTAAATCTGGATGATGAGGAAGCAGTTATTCTGCATACACCTGTGATGGCCAGGGTTGGGCAACTGTGGTGGCCTTCTGATGCTTTTTTTTGGATCCACACTGGATGCCCCTCCTTTGCAACTGGGTGTCGGTATAAGTCCGTGTTAACCCGATTCTAATTTTAATTTTTCGTTGATTGTACCTCTATTGATGTGGCTCGGTTGAGGTCTTGTTGTTTATTTTTCTTTTTGTTAATTTTTTTTTACGATTATTAAAAAAAGGCTTTTTAAAACTAAAAAAAATAAATTAAAGCCAGTCACCAGCTTCAAAGGTGGCAATCATGATAACTTTTAAATCATTAATTCATTAACTATGCAAAATACATATATATATTTTTTAATTTTTCTCACAACTAAAAAAAAAAACCTTAAATTGATAAGATTTAAAAATATATATTTTTATTAGCCAGTAAACCATTTAAGAGGGGAATAGCATTTAAAGCCAAATTAAAATTTCATAAAAATATTCTTTATGAAAAATAATTAAATATTTCATATTTTTAACATATTGCTATTGAAAATATTTAATTATTTTTAATACATACAATGTTTTAAGGAACTATTTAAAATAAATTTCATCAAAAATTTCAATATCAAAATAGAAATCCATAATAATAAATAATTTTTTTTTTTTGAATTATTAAAATCCTTAATAATAAATAATAATCCTTTTTATAACTAATTTATTTATTTACCTATTGTAAAATTTGACCTACCTTTTTTAAGGTTTGTGCAATAAAATTTGGACTTCTGCTCTCTGACTCAACCATTTATTAGAAGAATATTGCACTTTCACATTTAAAATGACATTACATTAATTATTACCTACTATTGCTAAATAAAATAGTTAATATCATAATACAATATGCAAATAAAGACTTTTATTAAATAATCTTTTTTATTTCGAATGCATTTTTTATTATATTTAATTGGAATATAAAATATTTCAATAAAAACTTCATTTGAGACATTTTTTTCTACTATCTTTTTGCTATTTTAAAAGACTATTATACTAAAAACCTAGCCTATAAAACAAATTATCTCAAACGAAACCTAATTCTAAAAACTTTTGTGCAAATGGAATAATCTATCAAGGAATTAATAGACTCCTTTATCATTTGAAAAAATGTTATAACATGTAAAGGTTGTTATTTACCCCAAATAATAAGTTCATAACAAATTTAAAATATTTTTCTACTCAAATGCAAAATTTATATGGTCATTAAATTAACTAATTGTTTCAAAATAAAATCTTATAAATTCAATATTAAAAAAATATACATTTTAGTTTTTTAATTAAAAAAATGGAGAAGAATATTAAAATTATTGAATTTACTTAAATATTAATGCAATATTAATTATTTATATATTACAAATACTTGGAAGTACATTCAAAGAACTTTTTATCAAAATTTTGATCAAGATATGCTTATCCATTTTTTTTCCCTTAGCAAAATAAGCTTCCCTATGAGATGTGATTTCATTTTGAGTGAAATTTAGGAGTGTAAATTTCATATCATGGGTTGAGTTCGGGTCGAACCCTAAACTGACACGACACTATTCAGGTCAACCTGAACCCAACCCGCTTCATGTTCAGGTCAACCCGACACAACTCGAATGATCTGGGACGGACAAAAAATTGCTAGTTTTCGAGTAAAAAACGGGTCAATCTCGAGTTTCTGGGTAGTTTCCAGGTAAAAAATGGGTCACTTTCAAGTTACTAGGTCAACCCAAACCTAACCCGGTTTTTGAAACGAGCCGATTTGTTGAATTCAAACCTGACCAGTTTCGGGTCTGGGTTGACCCTAACCTGGAATTTTCGTGTTGGGTTTGAATCTAGTTTTCGAATGGGGTCAAATATTGACACCCTAGGCGAAATTATTTGTATAGTATAAATAAACATGCAAATTTCTACAACTTGAACAGAGAATACTCCTAATATCCTAAACAGAAAGGCCCTTCCCATACAACAATATGTAAAGTCTAGGAAAACAAAATAGACAAATACAAAATTACTTATCCAAACATCTTTACCTGCTTTGCTAATTCCAGCATTAATATATAGAAGCCAACGGTCAAATAGTAGCTGCAGCTGCTTCAAAATAGTCTACCTTCTTCTCAGATATACCATTCACAGAAAAGCCATTCTCCTGAGCTGAAGCTTCGGAAGAAGTTGATTCATATGCAGAAGTATGAACTCCGACCGCCGCACGGCCGGATGGGTCGAGACATTTAGACCAAGCTGCATCCCATTCCACTGCTTTAGCAGAACTGCAGGCCACACTTGGGCCACCAGGAACTGTTGATCTTGCAGCATTCTGTTCATCAAAATCATCAATCTCAATAACGGAAAATTATTAGGTGCGGACACCGGATGTAGAGATGCATCCGGGGTGGACACATGGATATTCAATTGAATTTATTTTTTACTTTATATATTCAATGTGTCCGTGGAACTTTAAGCTAAGTGCAGCCAAATCACAGGTAAAGTACATGTAAAGCGCAATCAAAACACAATAAAAAAGCGCAACAAAAGAACAATCAAAGCGCAACTAAAGTGCAACTAAAATGCAGGAAAAACACAAGTAAAGCACACAAAAAAGGTGCAACAAAAATGCACTCCACGTGTTACATTTTAAGTGGATGTCAAGACGTATCTCTACGTCTGGTGTCCGCACCTAACAATTTACCCTCCATAACAAAACGAATTCTCAAATTGAAGGGCAGAGGAATCATCAATCTCAATAACTATGCAATTACTATGTGGAACATAGGAGATAGAAGATCGTTCTCCATTTTCCTTGGCTGATTTCAACCTCCAATGCCAATTTCAGCAGCAATCTAAACGTTCTCACTAAACCAATACAACTTAGGCTTCGTTTGGGGCGGCTTTCTTACTGTTTCTCAAAGCAGCTTTTTAGTACATAAATTAAATTTTTATACTAAAAAGCTGCTTTGACAAATAAGAAAGCCGTCCCAAACGAAGGCTTACACTACAACAAATAATCTAGATTGCCAAATAAAAGCAGTTCAAATTGTTCACCTACCTTAGGAAAAAACTTCTCAAATATAGTGCGGTAGTAGTATGCCTCTTTTGTAAAGGGGGTATTCTCAGGATACACAAAACTCGCATTATTCAACATGGTATCTGAAACCTGGAGCAGAAACGAATTCCAGCGATGTATCAATATGTTTCCATGTTTTTTTTTTTTTTCAGAATATAATCAGAACAGAAAAGGAAAATATTAACTTTTGAAAATGTTTAAAATCCCAAATAGTGAAAAAATAATAATAAATTTCCAATATTTACATGTTCGTTTGCATGGTCCTTCAAACCATCAATCCAGCTATAACCAACGCCATCACTGAATTGTTCCTTCTGCCTGTAAAGGATGTGCTAAAAGCAAAAATAAGAGTATAGTAAGCTCAGTTTTAGTACCTTAAAAATGATTGCATTATCGTCAACAAAACTATCTAGAAAATTCCCAACCTTCGGTAAGTATGGCTTATCATTATCATCAAAAGCATTGCGCAAAATCCATTTCTCAATGCGGCCAAGATCAGGTCTAATCTGGATTTCAATGAAAATATAATCATTTCAATAGCATGTAAATGAATCATATATGCTGGCCTGACCATACAAATAGAACATGAAAAATTTTCACGACTTACCATATATGAAAAGATAACAAATTGAAGAGAATGATAAGGTTATAAAAAATTGCAGTATATTAAATGAATCTTCATGAAACAAAAAGATTTCAAGAACAGTGGAAACTTAAACGCAATGAGTCAACTATAAATTAAAAACAAATGCAATAAGTTTTATCAAATTTGATCAATTAGAGCAAATGCTGAAAGACAACCTTAAACGAGACTAAATGAACCTTTTAAGAAAATGAATTCATGATAAATGAACAAGTTTAACATCTAGTAAATTGAACTTGCCTAGAAGAACCCTTGAAGATATTACAAATGGAAATGAAATAAAATGTTAATTATGTAAAGACAATCAAGTATCTGAATAGTTAAAGCAAGTTTAACAATAATTAAAAATAATAATACCTCTATTTTCATAAATAATTTCAAAGAGAGGTAAAACGAAATAGAAAATCTTTCCAAGAATATTTGGCAAAGGTAAAAATATAAACAAACAAATCAGCTTTTCTTTATAGCAAAGTAATTCACTTTCCCATATAAAAAACACTGACAAAAAAAATAAAAAATAAAAAGCATTTCAAATTTTGTCACTTGTCAATTAGCTTTAGCCATGCCTCTCCGCAAAGATATATGTGTGTTTGTGTTCGTGTTATATATATATATATAGTTTTGCTCAGCTCAAGCCAGCAGAAACTTCTTCAGAAAGTTTCAATATTGTATTAACACTATTTCTTTTAAAGATTCAACCTTTGTATGAAGTATGAATTAAATAAAATTAAAGAATTATTTGCCACAAGAATGGCGTCTTTTCATTTAACGGAAGTTGTGGAATAATTCTAGTACATTCAATTTTACAAAGTCTGGATTTGATTGATTGGAAAGCCAGGAATTACCATTTTCCATTCCGGATCAATATCCATTGCCACTCTGATAAAATTTTTGTCAAGAAAAGGAACCCGAGCCTCCAGACCCCAAGCGGACGTTGCTTTGTTGGCCCTCAAGCAATCATACAGATGAAGAGCTTTAATCTACAGTAATATGTGCAAAGATATATTCAGGACAAGTCTTAGTAAATAAAAAAAACAATGATACTATCTAAACAAAATAATAAGAAAAATCTCACAGCTCCATAAGCAAAGAACTGGACGATGACAAAACTGCTAAAAACTGCAAATGTGACGCCACATCCAACAATGTAGCAATGAACTCGAACGGATAATATTACCTCGCCAAGTTTGAGCAAGGCTTTGTTAAGTAACAATAAATTACGTAAAGTCAACTTCCAATTATTCATCATTTTATTTAAAATTAGTAAGTTCCACATGACTAAGATTATAACAAATTATAATTTGGTTTATTCTGTAATGCACCATTAATCATCTGATTGTATATGGATGTAATGATGAAGAACTCAAATGACAGTATAAATAATCATAAATCTGCTCAATGAAATTAGCAAGTGATAATCATTAGCGGCTGTTACATGAAAAAAAAAAAATTTTAAAAAAAAAGGAGCCGTGCCAAGGTCAAGCTACACATGGAAGACTTCATGGCTACTATATAAGACTAAGTGCAATAGCGTTGTTAGCAAACCAAATATCATTAGCCTTGTCCCAACTATTCAAGCTGGCTATATTAATATTCTTTCTCCATTTATTCCAACGTATGCTACATGAAATGTTAAATCTAGTAAATTTTTTTGTGCAACTTCTATGCATATTACACTTTGATTTATCTTTTTTCCTTCATTTATCTCGCCCATTTTATTAAAAAATATTTGTTGATCACAATATATGCATCACAAATTTTTGTTGCGCAACTTCTATGCATATTACACTTTGATTTTATCTTTTTCCTTTTTATCTCGCTCATTTTATTAATAAATATTTGTTGATCACAATATATGCATCACAAATTCAAGTCAAAGTAATCCACAATGCAGGTTGATCAATCATGTCTGAAATCCCAAAAAGGTCAACTATAGTTCGATGTGCCATGCCCCATCTCAGAGCAAATTATTATTTTAAAAATCCATCAGCTTGTCAGCTTTGTGTTTCTCTTATAGTAGGATGAATCCTCTGGTACAAAACTCATGCGATATAGAAGGGCTGATAATAGCTAAGCATGGTATTCTAAGGTGCTCAGGTAGAAAATGCTTAAATGTGAATGATGATAGCACTCAAGTTGTCAATTCTGTAGAAGTATGTTATTTTCTTTTTAAAATTTTAATATTTTCCAAGTGATTGCCCGCACATATCAAAATCCTGTTCCAAATTGTCAATCATGCTTTCACTAGAAGATCACCCTCTAGTAGTACGGTTTGAAATCTCTTCTTGTTTAGAAGCTCTTATATGCAACATGGAGCGGTAAAAAACTAGTTGAGGCTTCTTTGATTTGTGTAAGGTTGTAGAGCTAGGGATTTGACTGGTGCTTGTAAAATTTGTTATTGGCGAGTAATCATGTATGATTTCTAGTTTAGAGTTGTGTTAGATTCAAAATACATGAGCCAAGTTTTGCCTCACTTTGTTTGTCTTCAGCCTTACGTTTCCCTTTCATAATATCCAGAAAATTTTCCAACATCAGGTTAACTGTCTCTTGAGATTTTATGAGCACACAAGTTCAATGCCAAGATTACTTTATTATTATTATTATTATTACACACACACACACACACACACACATATATATATATATATATATATATGTATATATATATATATATTTTTTTCTAAAATCAATTGAAATGAAATTATTTTTTAAATCATTTAAAATGAAAAAAAATTGTTTGAAATTAATTATGTGGGGGATCTTTTGTCGTTTAAATTTCGATAGCCTCCCGACATCCTGCCTCCTATGATGGGGGTGTCGAGTAGGCACTTGCCTTTGTTCATCCCGGCCGGATCAAAGATACGATAGATGTGGGGTCTTCGTATAATTTATCTCTCCTAGCCAGATCAAAAAGATACAACAAATGTGGGTCTTCATGTGTTCTTGTACTTTTTCGAACCAGATCTAAGATCAATAGAACACGGAGTCTTTTGAACCTGCTGCTTAAGCAAGCAAGAAAAAAAAAAGAAATTCATACATTTTAATGTAGAAATAGTGATGACAAATGCAACAGGTCGAGTGAGTAGGAATAGGTTGGCTTGCGTGTGATTGGTCAGGTTGAACAGTCGGGTTGAATAGATAGAGAAGAAGGGAGAGGGGGCCTCGGCTTGGGTAGAGGCAGTCGTCTGGAGTCGCAGGTGGGTTGGGTCGAGCTGCGTACAAGTTCAAATGCATAGGAGTAGGTGAGGTTGGACGTGTACACGACCTGGTCGGGTTGAGTGGCGTACACGACAGCAGAGTCGAGTCGTTCGATCTAGGTAGGGATGGACGACGGGCGTGCAAGGCTTTGATTGGAAGTTGAGTCGTGTGCGTGAGATTGACGGCCACTGGCTTGGGTCATATCGCATAAACAGAGAGTGGAGAGGCTTCGATCGGGCTCTTCACATGCTCCACTCCTACGTACAGCTGAGGGAGATGAGGGGGAGCGGGGGTCGCTAGGGTTCCTGCGTGTGACTGAGGGAATTCAAGCGGGAGGGAGTTTGATTTCATCTATTGTCGTGTGAGGAAGTTACATGAATGGAGGTGGTTATGAGATCGTGGGTAGTGGTTTAGTGGTCAACATGCATTTTGTGGCCTAAGCCTTAAAATTCAAAAATTGTGTTAAGTAAAATTAAAGGTTACAAATATTTTTTATATAATACACAAATAATATGTTAAATGATGATATACTAAATTTCTATTGAACTATAAAATTATAAAAAAAAAAAAAGACACAAGACACAAAGTAATAAGTTATAAATTGCGTGAAATATAATTGAAATCCAAATATTACAAAGAGCAAAACAACATAAAATAAAGAAATTACATAAAGATATCATATAACAACAAGTTCAACTCTAAATTTCTTCTTTCTCACTTCTCTACTCATAAAGAATGTTAAAATGGTTGTCAATAACTCAAAAATCATATGCACTGTCATCACCGAGGGAGTCTTTATTTGTGTTATTGTCATAACAAACTGGACTCTCTCCTGCTCATACTGTGAAGTCCAATGCATCATAATATGATTCTTCATTTATTCCAAGCATCTTTCTATTTCATAAATGTTTATTATCAATATAAGATGAGATTAATACCCCAAAATTTTTAAAGGATGTGGTGGTGGTGTGTAGCTTTCAAGTGATTCTTGGCAGCGGCTGCAACGATGGTTGTTGCGGTGATGGTGGCGGGCTGGATGTCAAGGTAGTCGAGAGGAAGTTGTTGTGAGTCGAAGGTACATAAATGTATGATTTGTTTAGGGTTTTAGTATAGGATTTAGGTAAGTTTTAATAAAAAAATGTATACATAGGGTGAGGCGTACACATTACACCAGCAAAGTGAGACGTGCCTCAAGGAGGGTCTCAGCCAAGTTGAGGCACAAACCTCATTAAAAAAGCTCGAAACATAAGCCTCAAAATATTTTTCACTAGAATTACGTTGAGATGGGCCTCAAGGAAAGCCTTATATTGAGCAATTTTAAACAATGCTAAAAACCAAAAGGTCCAAAGTCAAATACATTCAATGGAAACTTGATTGATAAAGAAAATATATTAAGGCTAAGAGTTTGATCTTGCTCTCTTTTAATTGATCCAAGGGTCTTAATGACACATCACTTCAACATATAAGTTAAAATATATGTTACACAAAAAATTAAACATAAACCAACTTAATCAAACATGTTGTCTTGCCTGTAAGGCGATGTCGTAAGATTAACCAATCAAGTCGTCTTAACATATATTATAAGGATGACTTTTATAACCCTTTGTTAATCTTACGACATACAAGTTTAAACATAAACCAACTTTTTCCAACATACAAGTTTAACGTAGGCCTTGCTAACAAAGGGTTATAAAAGTCATCCTTATAGAGCATTCTAGATTTAGAATAGCAAGGCCTACGTTAAACTTCCCTCAAAATCTAAAATTATAAATCATGGTTTATTAAGTATCTCTAACAAGTTAATTAGAACTCGTAGTACTCCTATTACAATTCAAAATAGCGAATTAAAATAAGTTTTTTCATCTAATAAATTTGGGCCAATAGAAAGCCAATGAGCTCACCAAACTAAACAATTAAGAAAATCATACCTATAAAGTAAGGCAAAAAATCAATTATTGGGTTATTCTTATCCTCAAAGTTGTAGGACCCGCTTATAAATGTTCCATCTGAAGTAAGCTATATCTTAACTAATTTGGACTGACACAAAATAAACAAACCCATTAAATCATAGCTTGTGAGACCCAAAGCTAATTGATGGTTATATAAACACCTCTAAAAAAAGAAGCTAATTGATGGTCATATTGTACCTCCGAGTTCTTGGACATGCCCAAAAGATCTAAACTATTTAGTGAACTTAAAAGGCCATCCCTCTATCTTGAATGAGTTGGCATCAAACTCAAAAGAACGTCATTGACACACAGATACACCCATATTAGTCTATTTGGGATATTTGAGAGGCGACCTATTACAATAACAATAACATCATTAAGCCTTTATCCCACTACGTGGGGTCGGTTACATGAATCATTTTTCTTCATTGTGTCCGATTAAGAGTCAAATTCTCATTTAGATCTAATAAAGAAAGGCGTTACTGATATTTTCTAACCAAGTCTTTTTAGGTCTACCTCTACCCTTCTTAACATAGGTTAAATCTAATACATCTACTCTCTGAACCGGGTCATCGGAAGGCCGCCATTTTATGTGACCAAACTATCTAAGGCGACTCTCTCTAATCTTATTTGCCACTGGAGCTACTCCACCCTTTTCATGTATGTGCTCATTTTGTATATTGTCTCTAAGAGTAAAGCCACTCATCCACCTAAGCATCCACATCTCGTCAACACTTAACTTAATATTATGCTTCTCTTTTAATGGCCAACATTCTGTGCCATAAAGCATTGTAGGTCTAACCACCATTTTATAGAATTTTCCCTTAAGTTTGAGTGACACTCTATCACACAACAAACCCGATGCATTCCTCCACTTCATCCATCCAACTTGAATTCTATTAATAATATCCTATCAATTTCACCATCACTCTGAATAATAGACCCAAGATATCTAATATGTGTTCTCTTATTAATAACTTGATCGCTCAAAGTCACAAACCCCCCAATAGACCTATTAAAATTACACTCCATGTATTCGATTTTAGATCTACTCAAACAAAAACCTTTAGGCTCTAAGATTGACCTCCATAATTCAAGTTTACCTTCAACTCTCTTTTTAGTCTTATCAAAACCAAGAATATCGTCAGCAAAAAGTATACATTAGGGAACATCCTCTTGCAAATCTCTAGTAAGAACATCCATGACTAAAGCAAAAAGATATTGGCTTAAGGCTGGTGCTTGATGTAATCCAACTGAAATTGAAAAATATTTGGTCAAACCATCTTGTGTTTGAACACAAGTACTCCAACGTTCATATCCCCAATGACTTGAATATATTGCCATATAAAAATCAAACCTAAAATGGAGAAAGATAGATTGGAATTGATTTGGCAAAAAATTGGGAAGTCAATATCTTCCCTTGTAGTTGATGCCACGGCTCAGAATTCAGCCCCAGTTTAGTTTTGGACCTGGATTAGAAAAATCAAGTTGATGCCAGTGGTGGAAGTTCTGTGGTGGAGGATTTATCATAATGCTCTGCCTACTTTTCATTTTCTTGCTTATAGAAGATTACATAGGGATATTGGATGTCCTAGGAATTACAATGAAGAAGAAAATATAGAGCATGTTGTGGTTAAATGCAGAAAATTATTGGATGCCATTCAATACTTAATCAAATGGGGATATCTCGTTCCAGTTTTCTCTAATCTATCAGAATGTTGCAGTTGGTTATCTAAACAGAATCCATTTATAGCAAGCTTATATTATAATACGGTTTTCTTCTCTTGGAAATCCAAAAACAAGTTGATTCATAAAGGATTTGAATATAGTGCGTTGGCAATTGCTGCATATGCCTTCAGTTATGCTTCAATATCTGCTCACGGTGTTAGTGGGAATTCGGGTATATGGGGTGTTAATCAGCCGTCTAGGCTGACTGATCTGTTTTTGCACCCTCTTCCACCAGATTGGATCAAGGTTAATGTAGATGCTTCATTAATTCCATCTTACAAAGCTGGAATAGGAGGCGTCTTTCGTGATTGCAAAGGTAGATTTCTATTGACATTTAGGAAATCCGGTATTCATTGGGATGTTTCTTCCTTGGAGTTATTTGCCACTCATGCTATTGAGGATGTGATCAAAGATTTGATGTATATATATAAGGGAATTATCATAAAAGGGGACAATGTTAATATCATCAAGTTTCTTCAAGAGGCAAAATCAACTGGTAATTCGTTCTTTGAAGTTTATCTTTTTATTAATAAGTTTGATCATGTAATTTTCAATTATAATTTTGGACTATTAAGATAGGCATAAAATAAAAAATAAATTAAAATGATTTTCTAGGATTAGATGGTGTCATTTAAAGAATATTAACAAAAATATTTTTGGGAATAAGATTTTAGATCTTAAGATTTTGTCTGTGCATGAGGATGCTAATGTTATGTGGGAAAAAGTGGCTAGTGATATTAAGAATATTGCAAAAGATGTCCTTGGAGTATCAAAGGGAAAAGCTCCTAATAGTAAAAATAGTTGGTGGTGGAATCCAAATGTG
>NW_021319580.1:36231-67966 GCF_001605985.2 Dendrobium catenatum
AAGCAAGCAAGAAAAAAAATCATACATTTTAATGTAGAAATAGTGATGACGAATGCAACAGATTGAGTGAGTAGGAATAGGTTGGCTTGCGTGTGATCGATCAGGTTGAACAGTCGGGTTGAATAGACAGATAAGAAGGGAGAGGGGGCCTCGGTTTGGGTAGGGACAGTCGTCTGGAGTCACAGGGGGTTGGGTCGAGCTGCATACAAGTTCAAATGCATAGGAGTAGGTGAGGTTGGACATGTACACGAGCTGGATGGGTTGCGGTGTCAAGTCGTTTGATCTAGGTAGGGATGGACGATGGTCGTGCAAGGGTTTGATTGGAAGCGGACTAGCTAAGTCATGCGCATGAGATTGACGGCTACTGGCTTTGGTCGGATTGCATAAACGGAGAGTGGGGAGGCTTAGATCGGGCTCTTCACATGCTCCACTCCTACTTGAAGCTGAGGGAGATGAGGGGGAGCGAGGGTCGCTAGGGTTCCTGCGTGTGACTGAGGGAAGTCAAGGAGGGAGTTTGATTTCATCTATTGTCATGTGAGGGAGTTACATGAATGGAGGTGGTTATGAGATCGTGGGTAGTGGTTTAGTGGTCAACATGCATTTTGTGGCCTAAGCCTTAAAATTCAAAATTTGTGTTAAGAAAAAATAAAGGTTAAAAATGATTTTAATATAATACATAAATAATATGTTAAATGATGATATATTAAATTTCTATTGAACTATAAAAAAAAAAAAAAAAAGACACAAGACACAAAGTAATAAGTTATAAATTGCGTGAAATATAATTGAAATCCAAATATTACAAAGAGCAAAACAACATAAAATATAGAAATTACATAAAGATGTCATATAACAACAAGTTCAACTCTAAATTTCTTCTTTCTTACTTCTCTACTCATAAAGAATGTTAAAATGGTTGCCAACAACTCAAAAATCATATGCACTGTCATCACCGGGGGAGTCTTTATTTGTGTTATTGTCATAACAAATTAGACTCTCTCCTGCTCATACTGTGAAGTCCAATGCATCCTAATATGATTCTTCATTTATTTCAATCATATTCCTCTTTCATAAATGTTTATTATCAATATAAGATGAGATTAATACCCCAAAATTTTTAGAGGATGTGGTGGTGGTGTGTAGCTTTCAAGTGATTCCTGGCAGCAGCTGCGACGATGGTTGTTGCGGTGAAGGTGGCGGGCTGGATGTCAAGGCAGTCGAGAGGAAGTTGTTGCAAGTCGAAGGTGCATGAATGTATGATTGGTTTAGGGTTTTAGTATAGGATTTAGGTAAGTTTTAATAAAAAAAAATGTATAAATAGGGTGAGACGTACGCATTACACCAACGAGGTGAGACGTGCCTCAAGGAGGGTCTTAGCCAAGTTGACGCACAAACCTCATTAAAAAATCTCGAAACATAAGCCTCAAGGCATTTTTCAATAGAATTACGTTGAGATGGGCCTCAAGGAAAGCCTCTTATTGCACAATTTTAAACAAGGCTAAAAACCAAAAGGTCCAAAGTCAAATACATTCAATGGAAACTCGATTGATAAAGCAAATATATTAAGGCTAAGAGTTTGATCTTGCTCTCTTTTAAATGATCCAAGGGTCTTAGTGACACATCACTTCAACATACAAGTTAAAATATATGTTACATGAAAAATTAAACATAAACCAACTTAATCAAACATGTTGTCTTGCCTGTAAGGTAATGTCGTAAGATTAACCAATCAAGTCGTCTTATCCCTAACAAAGGGTTATAAAAGTCATCCTTATAGAGCATTCAAGATTTAGAATAGCAAGGCCTACGTTAAACTTCCCTCAAAATCTAAAATTATAAATCATGGTTTATTAAGTATCTCTACCAAGTTAATTTAAGTCGTAGTACTCCTATTACAATTCAAAATAGCAAATTAAAATAATTTTTTTTTACTTAACGAGTATTTCAATGGATGTATGTCGCATCTAATAAATTTGGGCCAATAGAAAGCCAATGAGCTCACCAAACTAAACAACTAAGAAAATCATACCTATAAAGTAAGGCAAAAAATCAATTATTGGGTTATTCTTATCCTCAATGTTGTAGGACCCGCTTATAAATATTCCATATGAAGTAAGCTATATCTTAACTAATTTGGACTGACACAAAATAAACAAACCCATTCAATCATAACTTGTGAGACCCAAGCTAATTGATGGTTATATAAACACCTTTAAAAAAAAAGAAGCTAATTGATGGTTATATTGTACCTCCGAGTTCTTGGACATGTCCAAAAGATCTAAACTATTTACTATTTAGTGAACTTAGAAGGCCATCCCTCTATCTTGAATGAGTTGGCATCAAACTCAAAAGAACGTCATTGACACACACAAACACCCACATTAGTCTATTTGGGATATTTGAGAGGAGGCGACCTATTACAATAACAATAACATCATCAAGCCTTTATCCCACTACGTGGGGTCGGCTACATGAATCCTTTTTCTCCATTGTGTCCGATTAAGAGTCAAATTCTCATTTAGATCTAACAAAGAAAGGCGTTACTAACCAAGTCTTTTTAGGTCTATCTCTACCCTTCTTAACATAGGTTAAATCTAATACATCTACTCTCCAAACCGGGTCATCAGAAGGCCATCATTTTATGTGACCAAACCATCTAAGGCGACTCTCTCTAATCTTATTTGCCACTGGAGCTACTCCACCCTTTTCATGTATGTGCTCATTTTGTATCTTGCCTCTAAGAGTAAAGCCACTCATCCACCTGAGCATCCACATCTCGTCAACACTAAACTTAATTTATGCTTCTCTTTTAATAGACAACATTCTGCGCCATAAAGCATTGTAGGTCTAACCACCATTTTATAGAGTTTTCCCTTAAGTTTGCGTCGTACTTTTCTATCACAGAACAAACCCGATGCATTCCTCCACTTCATCCATCCAACTTGAATTCTACTAATAATATCCAATCAATTTCACCATCACTCTGAACAATAGACCCAAGATATCTAAAATGTGTTCTCTTATTAATAACTTGATCGCTCAAAGTCACAAACCCCCCAATAGACCTAGTAAAATTATACTCCATGTATTCGATTTTAGATCTACTTAAACAAAAACCTTTAGGCTCTAAGGTTGACCTCCATAATTCAAGTTTACCTTCAACTCCCTCTATAATCTTATCAAAAACAAGAATATTGTCAGCAAAAAGCATACACTAGGGAACATCCTCTTGCAAATCTCTAGTAAGAACATCCATGACTAAAGCAAAAAGATATTGGCTTAAGGCTGGTCCTTGATGTAATCCAACTAAAATTGAAAAATATTTGGTCAAACCATCTTGTGTTTGAACACAAGTAGCAGCTCCAGCATACATATCCCCAATGACTTGAATATAAGCATTATTAACCCTTCTCTTTTTTGGAACTCTCCATATCACTTCTCCTGGAACTTTACCATATGCTTTCTCTAAATCAATAAATATCATATGAAGATCTTCCTTTTTCTCTCTATACTTCTCCATCAAACCTCTCAATAAATGTATGGCTTCCATAGTAGACCTACCTGGCATGAATTCAAATTGATTTCGAGAAACATTAGTATCGCATTGTAACCTATGCTCCATAACTTTCTTATAGTTTTAAAGTATGACACATCAACTTAGTTCCTTTATAATTTGCACAATCTTGTGCATCACCTTTATTCTTAAAGATAAAAATCAATACACTCATTCTCCACATATCTGACATCTTTTTAGTCTTCAAAATAATATTAAAAAGTTTAGTAAGCCAAGAAATGATGTATTCAACTTGAATCAAAATGCAAAGAGAGAACAATAAAGAGAATCAAGACCCACTTTTAGAAATTTAAGACACCACTTGGAGAACAAAATAGGCTAAATAAACAACTAAATTACAGAATAGAAAAGAAGCGATCATCCAACAAAGCCAAAGCAAAAGAAAGTTAGCAAAAGAAACAAACTAAAAACAAATAAAAGCTATCCTCAGAACATCCTACAAGAGGACTCCTCACTTGCACCGATTGTAGGAATATATATTTCAGATAATGTTTAGATATGCAAACCAAGGGTCCACCATTGCAAAGGGGTCCAACGTCCTTCCAAACTCCTCCAGCAAATGCCACCAAAACAGCCAACAAATCAACCAAAAATAGCCAACAAACTTTACCAACGGAACTAGAAGAAAGATACAGGTGGAGTGGAACTTGCGTAGAGAAGAAAGAGGTTAGAAGCCCAAACGAAGGGTGGAGAAGCTCGCAAGCCTTCCAAGAGGTAAAAGAGGGAATGGACAAAGCTCTCAAGCTTTTCCAAGAAGAACCCGCAGGTCATAGCAACTTTTCTCTCAATATTCACCAACCATTTCTTATCAAAGCATCTCATATATATAGGCAATAGAGGGGAACTAAACAGCTCAAGATTTACTTCAATTCTACCCATAAATGGAGAGTTGAAAAGCCATCTGATTTTTGTACAGAAATTCCAAACGGCACAGCAGATCACAAGGGAAAGTCACGGCTCCAGCACAGAAAACCAGGAGACAAATATCGGGTCCAGCAAAAGCTCATTTCACGGGAGAAAGGGGGGAAGTCACGACAGTAAAGGGAGACAGAAAACCGAGGGGTCAACAGCAACCAAACAGGCAGCAGCAAGCCGTGGGAGAGAAATCCAGAAAAAAACTGCAGCAGCCCCAATTCAAATAGAATATGAAAGAACAAGTTCCACTCACCAAATCTAGCTCCCTATCTTTAAATTTCATAACAAAACATCAGCTCATAATGAGCTTCACCACTAAATGATCATAATGAGCTGGCACAACTAGAATTTCAACAAACCAAGCTCAATCCACTAACAACCAAGGCCCACCCGAAAATCAGTAATCTTCCCCAAAGGACATGATGGACCCCAAAACCAGCAAACCCAAGGTAAGCATAATCCAAACCTTTTCCTACCATGATCATTGAATTTACCACCATCATTGGATAGCATAAAAATAAAACAAAAATAGAAAATATAACTAATATTGTTCAAAACAAAAATAATGCAAAAATCTAAATGCATCAAAAAATTCCTTCATCTCATAAGCATTTGCACATCTTTATTGGAATATCATCATGTCCAACAGTTTTCCCACACTTCATTTACTTTAAAACCTCTCTAAATTCATTTTTAGCAATACGCCAATAAAAATAAAAATATCTATCTTCAATTTGGTGTGTTAAGGTCACTAAAGTCAATCGTATTGTCACAATCTTCGTAGAAAAGCGTAGCAAAATATCTCATCCACCTTTGTTGTATATTATTTTCTAAAAAAAGTACTTTTTGATTTTCATCCTTAATGCACTTCACTTGAACTAAATCCTTACTACTCTTATCTCTTTGTTTTGCTAGATTATTGTTATGCCATGACCGATCCAGGAGAGACCGGTTCAGCCGGCCTTGAGCAAAGGGCCGACCCAAGTTTATAAGAGGCAGACCAAGCCTGGTTAGCCCTCTTAATTTTGTTGCCCATATATGGGTGGGACCCACTCATGATTGTAATTAGTACAGGAGAGGGGGGGGGGAGCTAGGGCTTAGGAGGTGGGGTTGTTTGCTTTAAATAAGAAGAGGAGATTAGAGTTAGGGTTATGCAAACTATTTGGGCTATTCTTATTCTTGGAGTTTGGTGTCTTGGGCTCTAGTTGCGTCTCGAGATTGGGAGAGATAGATCCTCCTCTTGAATTGAGGATCAATTGTATCAAGCTATTTTCCTTCCATTAGTTTCATTCTTGCAATAAAACTACTATTTTCTTTGGTTTTCAATTGGATTTGTGGAGCTTTCTCATTTTTTTTGCTTCTCTTATTAGGCTTTACTTGAGATCTTCAAGTATCTCCTAATACTTATACATATATCTTTCGTCCTTTTTAGTATCTAATCTATTGTATAAATCATTAAAAGCTAAAACCTTTGCATGGCAGATTGCTTTCTTAGACTCCTTACAAACAACTTTATATCTTTTTCAATTTTCAGAATTTTTACATTTAAACCAATTTTTATAACATAGCTTCTTATTTTTTATCTTTTATTACACATTTTGATTTCACAACAAACTATTTTTACTATTAAAAAATTTTCCTTTTGATACTCTAAACACATCCTTTACAATATTCTTAATATTAAAGCAAATATTTCCCACATAACATTAGCTTTCTCATGCACCAACAAAATCTTAAGATCGTGAATCTTACTGTCAAAGCTATTTTTGTTAGAGTTCTTTAAATGCCACCACCTAATCCTAGAACAACAATATACTACATTTTTCATACTCTACCCCTTCATCTTAAAGTCTAAAACTAATAAGCGGTGTTCGTGATATAGGCTTTCACTCGAAATAACTTTACAATCTCTATAATCTAAACGATCTATTTTTCTTATAAGAAAATAATCAATATAAGTTTTATCATATATGTTATTATAAGTGATGAGATGTTCATCTCTATTCTTAAATAAGATATTAGCAATAACAAAATCATGAGCTAGAGCAAAATCTAATATAGTCTTATCACTTTCATTAGTCGCTTCAAACTCATAGTCACCTTGAATGCTTTTAAAATCCTCTACCTCTCTACCAATATATCCATTTAAATTTCCCCAATAAAAACACTTTCTTCAAAATGCATCTTTTGTATTAATTTTTCTAAGTCATTCAAAAATTTTAATTTTGAGCACATATTTAAACCAACTTAAGGAACATAAACACATATATAATATTATAATATTATTATCAACAATAATCTTCAAAGCTATAATTCTATCTCCAATTCTATCAATTTTTACAATATTATCTTTCAAACTCTTATCTATAATCAAACCTACACCATTTCTAACACGACTCTTACTAGAATATTAAAGTTCGAATCCTAAACTATCAATATCGTTAACCTTCTCTCCCACCTATTTAGTTCCCTGAATGCATATAATATTTATCTTCCTATAAATTATAATATCAATTACTTCTATTAATTTGCCTGTAAGAGAACCAAAATTCCACAATCCTAACCTAATTTTAATTTCATGCACTAGCTTTTTGCCCACATCTATCCATGATGTAAGAACCCTTGCATATTTAACACCGCATCCGAGCTCCGATGCACCCGAATGCAGCGGCCCTTGCACACTTCTCATTATATTGAGGCCATACAGCGCGTCGCATCCAAGGAACACCCTAGCATTAACACAATGTATTAAAGGATTCATGTCATGATTATTTGACAAGTTTTATGCTGGTTGTCGACTACCTAACGCAACCCTCAACTTTTCTCATCCAGGACTTGGGACCTAGCAATGGAAATGTTAGAGGTTACCTATTACTTTTAATAAATCTCCCTAGATTTTATGATCCAAAGCCCTCTAATGCTAGCAAACTAGATCCACTAGTATACCTATGATGACACAAACATGAATCTCGATCGGGTTTACCCCCAACACCTTATCCATTTCTTACTCAATTAGTTGTGTTATTTTGCGATAAAATTATCCAGCCAGAGGGTTCGTGCCATATCCCTACAAGCGAGAAATCAATTGATAATGAATTTTAGTAGTACATTTCATAAGATAATTGTTCTTTGTGAGCTAAAGTTATTCTTCAATTCATCATCCTCGTCAAACCGTTGTGGAGTGTGAATGGATTTTGGTTTTAAATTTTTAGTGATGAATTTTGTTTTAAGGATTTAAACTTTCAACAGGATTTGAATTTATGTTTTGAAAGAATCAGAATTTTGAGAGCATTTTGAAAGTAAAATAGCTCTCTCAGGTTAAAATTTCTTATCAAAATAATTACCATAGGGGTGTTTGAGCACTTTTGGAAAACCCACGAAGCATTCTTAGATCTCATATAGGAGTTTGGTGTAAAGATCGGAGCATATGCGGAATAAATTTTAGTATATAGATCGGAGCCAATATAGGGGTTCTAGTGAATCCACGAAGCATTCTTAGATCCCACATTTAGCAGCTTGATATAAAGATTGGAGCACATGCAAAATAAAATTTAACGTATTTTCATAAATGAATTTGAAACATTAATTAATGTTGACCTGCCGTATAAAACAAAAAAAAAAAATAATTACGTACCTGTCCGGCGCCGAATATACATGTATATAATGTAATTTACATTTACAATATATTTGCAATACACTCTTGTGATGTATCTTATAATTATAGTATGCTTGAATGTTATGTTTGAATTTAAAATTTTATTGGCTAGTATGTATAACTTGCTTGTATAATCACAATCTTTATTTACCACAACCACTATAACTCATATTACCTGCCAAAGTTTTCTTTTTGTGCATTACCCAGATAGCCACTAAAGAACATTCCATACATCCTCCCGCTTCCTTGGGCCACATTGGTTGTTTATTACAACATCTACTTTTTTGGAGATATGACAGCTAATCTTTCATTGTCCATAGATATATAAAAAAAAAAAAAAACCCTCAAAGACACTTAAGTTCATCATCGTAATACAATTTGTGATAAAATGTATGTTAGTGTCAACAATAGGAATCAATATGATAACCGATTTAGATTCAAGAATAGTCTCATGTACAACCTTCAACAAGAGGTTCGATTAATAATAATTAATCTTTATCGTTAAGTTCATTTACAGAACATGAATCATGACAATAATAATCCTTATAAAGCAGCTAATCACAAAGATCATATTTCTAAATTGATGGAGGTGACACTTTTGCTTTATTTTTCAGAATTGATTTAGGCTTTTGAATCTTTTGAATATTATAAATTATTGTATGATATGATCTATCATTATGGTAAGTTGGCTTTAAATTTAAACAAACATTGCAAGTCACTTTGTCTTCTAGTGTGATGATAAGGATATGATGGTCAAGATGCTCCACATTGAATGCAAAAATAAATTTCAGTGCTGGAAATCTTGTGTCAGCAACTTGGAACAAATTTGAACTGAAGTTATTGGACCATTTGGTTCACCACGTTGATTAATCCAATACCTCTTACTCCATTCGCTGCATGTTGGACTTCTTTGCAATTCTGCCCACATTGTGTAACCATTCATATGTTAGATGAAAAGTGATTTCTCAAATTAAAAATGTGACTATTTCTACCCGATGTTGTTGGCGAAATGTTGTGTTAGAACATTAAAGGTTGCACTGAGAATGCTCCTATGTGTGGTTGAATGAAAATGAGAGGGAGCGGGAGTGGGCGAGCGAGCGCCTGGAGTCCCTGCATGCAATATAGAGAGGACAGGGAGGGTTTCCTTGCGTGCATGAGTTCAAATTAATAGAGATTGATTCTCCTGGTATTATTACATACGAGATCTTATATGAAGAATATGAAAATGAAGATAAAGTCACCGTGGATATTGATTCTCGTGGTGTTATTAATTTTCAAGTAAAAGTTATCATATATATCATTTCAAACTTTCGTTTTATAAAAACATTTCAGATTAAAATTTGAGGTTTATATCTTTATGATTTTGAATCAAATAAATATATTGATAAAATATTTCATTTTTATTATTTTTATGAATTATTTGTAATTTGTGAGTATTTTATTTTTATGTTTCGAGGCTTACGCCTCAATCTACCTCAAGGCTTCACCTCGCCTCGACTCGCTAAAGCAAAACACCTCGGTTCTCAATTTTTCCGTTTTAAACTTTGAGTAAAACATCAAACAACACTTTCATATGAACACACTTTCAGATGTAAAAAGTTGGGGGGTTTTCCACGATGCATTAATCAAAACAAAAGCACTTCAGAAAATTCATAATAAGCATATATTGAGCAGGATGCCCCCAAATCCACAATCAGTTTCAAAAAAGCTTTGACGAGGACTCTCTGAGATCAAATGCAAGCCCAACCAAATTAAAGTACCAAATTTCTTTGTTTTTTCTCTTTTTTTTTTCCTTTTTTTTTTCTTTTTAAAGACAATAAGGTACTGACTAACAGCAAAAACGGCTACTCTAAGCTTTGAAAACTCAAACGTGAATAACTAATTGGCATACCTTACGACACGTTTCAAGGTGCAACTCCTCCTTATTCGGTGCTTTATGAAAATATAGATAGCCCCCAAATATTTCATCAGAACCTTCGCCAGAAAGAACCATCTTTACACCCAAAGACTTTATTTTCCGAGACATAAGAAACATTGGGGTGCTTGCTCTAATAGTGGTCACATCATATGTCTCTATGTGATAGATGACTTCTTCAAGAGCATCAATACCCTCCTGCCACAAGAAGAAAAGCAAAACAGATTCATATACAACTCATATCTCATTTTCAATTTCCATCTTCATAATATAAGTATTGCCCACCCTACTACCTGAACTGTGAAGTGGAACTCATGATGAAAGGTTCCAAGATAATTTGCAACTTCTCTAGCAGCCTTTAAATCAGGAGAACCCTGTTCAAACGATAAATTCAAGGAGCATATTAATAAACAAAAAGAACTGTCCATTACATCTTTGACAGGCAATCAATGTATTCATTCTCTTCATTCTCCACAAGGACGAATTTGTTGATAACCACGGTATACCAAAATTTCCAAATCCAACCCCGCTCTAACACAACTTGCAAGCTCACACACGTCAACCATATATGTAAGGGTAATACAAGAAATGTGCACTTTTCTGTCCAACTACAGATAGAGAAAATACAGGAGGAGCTAAATTACAATAATGTATGTTGAGAGCATCGTACCATACAACTTTTATTTCTAAATTAGCTACTATAATTATTGTTTAACATCAGCTCCTGTCATCAATCAAAGGATGAAAAAATAACAATATGATATATAAAGTTAACAATCAATGATGCCTACAAAAGCAAATGTGCAAAAACATCTTCAACCAAAAAGCAGCTACAAAGTGGTAAGCCAGTAAACATAATGCAAAGCAAGGTCATCCACCGTGGTTTCAGCTTTTGCTTAAAACACCATTTTCAATTGCTTCAATGGTTTTGCAGTCCATTTTGAATTTTTTATGCACATTTAATTATGTGGGCTCTGAAAATTCGGCCCCGGCCTCCCCGCCGCATTGATTTTGCTTTTTTTTTCGGCGAGGGAGTTTTAATGGAATAAGTTCCGGGGTAAATTTTGGGAAGGCAAATGAGTTTGTAGATAAGACACTACCCAGAGATTTCGCCCTCATTTTGCGAGGACTTTATGATCTGAGTTTTGGTTTCCTATAGGCGCAAGCCCCTATAGTTAATTACCCCTCTCGATCACGAGAGAGAACTTTCGAAAAAGGCTAGTCGTCAATCAGATACGTAGAGAATACGTGGTATCTGGCATATAGTAGCAGCATTGGGTATTGAGATTTGAGGTGTTTAGAGGTTTGGAAATTTGGGAATTTGAATGATTGATATTTGAAAATTTAAAGGTTTTGATATTTAAAATAGAAATTTCACCATCTTTCACTTAAATGGGATGGTGGGGGAATGGATGATAGACCCGATCAAGATCCCATGGTTCCGTCATCCCTGGCCATCGTGGTCCCTGATCTACTTAGTCAGAGGAGGTAGTCGACCCAACCTGACAGAAGGATCCTTATCGACATCAATTGGTTGCTTCATCCAAGGGGACCTTTTAGACCTGGGGACAATTTTGGGACCTTGTGAATGTTTGGGACCTTGTAGACCAGGTGAATGTTTATCTAAAGGGACAATTTGAATCCACCTTAGCTAACAGAGGGCTTTGTGCCCTATCGATCATATTCTATTGATTCATATCACAAGGATTTGAAGCCATTAAGCAGCGTATTGGCTCTGGCCATAACTGGTATTGCGTGGTGCCATTTGGCAGCAAAACCACTCGGTTCAAAGGGCTCCAGGTCATAACCGTTTATCCTGTGGTATCATTTGGCAGCAAAACAGTCAGTTAGAGGACACGTACCACGTCCTTACTGGCAAGAGATTGTTTGAGAATGGATCCTAGTGATATTTTTGACTAGGCATTTGGCTCTTTGTGAGCTGAAGTAAATTTTGATTTGTCCACCTCGGCAAACTGTTGCGAAGGGTGGATGGATTTTACTTAAAGTGTTGATAGATTTTATTTTAATTTTAAATATTTTTTGGATTTTAAGATTTTTTGAATTTTTGTGAGTATTTGAGATAGGATTTGAAAATATCTGTGAACCCCTCCGATTGAGATAAACATTCAACACGGCCATCATCGGGGTGTAGGGTCATTCATTGACTAAACCTTGTCGACCTTATCAACCTGTCAATAGGGGATCGATTTTTATAAGCTTCATGCCTTTGTTTGTGAATTCTATTGATTATAGGCCTTGAAGGCCTAATATGAATGTATTAAAATAAATACATCGGTCATCACAACCGTATATTTGTTTGAAGGTTCGAACCCTGTCGACTCCTATAGATCCTTATAGAAGGATCGGGTTCGAACTTGAATTCACTTATCGACCCGCGCAGCATCCCTAGACGTCACGTGTGTACCAATAACACGTTCATCGGGCCCATGCGGGTGTTTGGGGGTATTTTGTAATTATTGACTGAACCTTATCAACTCCTATTTACTTGCTTAGGAGGATCGGGTTCAGATTTAATAACCCGCGCAACATCCCTAGACGTCACGTGTGTACCAATAACACGCTCGCCGGGGCCCTTGCTGGTTTTGTGATTGCATTTACCCCTTTAAGTGTACCTATGTGTATAAAAACTACGATGCACGTGCGGGGGTACTTTAAAAGTATTTGTATACGCCTTCTGTCCGCTTGCATAGAAGTTGCAGATCCGATGGTGTGGCGTAGCAGCTTCTGAATAAAGGTTTTCGCTGCTTCGTACAAGTAGACTGTCATGCACTACTCGTTGCTTTCTGCAAGTGGATCGTAGTGCACTAACGAATCTCCTACTTTTGTCATTGATTTCTTTGTATGTTGATTGGAGGAATCTCCTATATTTGCTTGCATGTTGACTGATATTAATTGTGGAAGGATTATGTGTCACTTTGAACTTGATGTTTGTGTATTCATCTAAAATTCCTTCCTTCTTCGTGGTTGATAAGGGGGGGTCAAAACAAAATGAAATTTTTTTCCTTGGGCTGCTTGCTGATTTCTGTTTTGGTGTAGTAGTTGCTCTCGGGTGAGCCTTGGATGCTTGGTGTTTAGCTTAAAAAATGATGGGTTCTACTTGGTGCTAGCTCATTAGTGTTGAGCTGAAGCTTAGCTCAATGATTGGGGGATTTATTGTACTTCCTAGCTCATTAATGCAAAAAGGTATGATAATATTTCTTGGATTCATTGTGGAGTGGACTTGCCTCTTCTCCTCCCCTATGTCTTCTCGGTTTCCTGTGCTGGCTGGTTTTCCCGTGCCAGGCCCCTTTGTTTCCTGTGCTGGCTGGAGTTCTTGTGCCCTGGTGCTTGGCCTCCTGTGTTGGTTTTTCAGGTCTCCTGCTGGCTATTTTCCTGTGGCATTTTGGGGGGAATTTTCGTGATTTTCACCATGTTTTCTATGCAGTTTTTTGCTGCAGTCTTTGCTGTCTTTTAACATTCTACTTGGTGACTTTTGGCCTTTCATTTTCCCAATTCCTTTGGCTTTGGTTGGAGGTGATATGGCTACTTGTCTACCTTCTTTTGCCTATAAAAGAGAGTTGTTTTAGCATAAAAAAGGTTGTTGATGATTGTGAGTAAAAACTCTACAAAAACCTAAGGGCTTCTTCTTGGAAAAGCTTGAGAGCTTGTTCCATCCCCTTATTCTCTTCTCTATTTCGTCTTGGCTTCTAACCTATTCTTCTCTACGCAAGTTCCACTCCACTTGTATCCTTCTTCTTGGAAAACTACTACACTCATTGTATGCTAATTATTATTGTCCGCAAGTATGTCATTGTATTCTTTACAACCATTGTTGATTGTTAATGATGGACGAGCCTTGTTGAACATCATAAATCTTCCACTGCCATGTGAAGATGGTTCAAATGTTGGTGTAGCAAACTTGCTTAATAACATGTTCATCCCAATCAATGTCACGACATATTGATATCTCAATGAAATTTCATGTCTTGATTGCAATCATATTATTGTACTTTCCAATCAACCTTTGCTTATGGATAGATTGCATTCATTGTGTATCTTCCATTTCAATTAACTGTGTTCATCTTGCAAACATAGATAATTTGAGTCTGGCTCATGGATGATTTAAAGGTCTTATAGTATCATTGGCGATCAACATTACAACAATATTTGAAGAGAACTTTGAATCAATCATTGACAACCAAATTATACTTTTCTGTCACTTCGCTTTCATCATTCGTAGGCGAGACATGTTCAACTTTCTCACTCACATTTGTTGGTGCCTCACTACAATCATTAGCATCAATAATCCACAAAGGTTTGATGTGATCATTTACAAATCATCTTGACTTTGTTGTTCATGAGTGAGAAGTTAGTGAGTTCTTGCTTGTTTGCTAGTTGAATTCTACTTGCAAACTCCTTAACTTCGAAGAAGGTCTAATGCATATGATAAGTTCGATATCATCCTTTATTTGTATTCTAATTGAAGTAGTCACTTCTCAATCTTCATTAAAGATCATTCAAATTCATACCTTCGTTACTTGTTCATCAAGTCCAAATTGGATTCATACTCCAAACTTCTTATCCAATTTGTAAATTTGAGGCATTGTCATTTGATTCAAACTTTTATTGATCATTTAAGTTCCAATTAAGTCCAAGTCCAAATTGTTTGAATTTGAGTACAATTCAGACTTAAGATGAGTCTCTTCCCTTCATTCGAATCCTCTGCAGTTCATTGTAGTTCCCATCTAGATTCAAATCCAGTTTGAGTTCAACTATTCAAGTCAAGCTTGAATGAAGTTCTTTTGGTTGAGCTTTGATTCAAGTCCTCATTGGTCAAATTACAAGTCCTCATGATTGTTCAAGTCATGATCAAATGAGGTTCAAATTATAGTGTATCCTTTTATATTTTTCATTTAGGCTCAAATTGAATTAAAGCTCTTTATATCATTTTGAAATTCATAAGTCCCTTTCACTTGGTTCAAACCAAGTTCAAATGCATGTCCACAAGTCCTCTGTTGTTCTTGTAGAGTTCGAGTTCAAATCATTTGAGTCCTTACTTAATTCAGTCTTATGCTATCTTTTATATTCACTTAAGGTTGAGTTCACTTAAGTCCCATTTGTTCAATCAAGTTCAGGTACGGCCTCGTATTCACCCAAAATTTCGGCAGCCTCCCGGAGTCTCCCCCGTTTAGGGAAAAACTACGAGAAACTGAGTCTTCCCACCACGCGCAATAAAGGCATGTATGGTAGGTGTCCTCAGACGAGGACACCGCGGCCATGATCTTTCTTCCCACCACGCGCAATAAATGCGTGCATGGGGTCTTTAAGGTACCTGTTTAAAAAGGCAGTTTGCTTTCTCCCCGCTCGTGGGTACTTATGAGTGACCCCGCCTCGCCGTAGGTGCCGCACCGAGGTCCCATCCCACCACGCGCAATAAAGACATGCATGGGTGGTTTTCCAGTCCGCTACAAACTTCGAGAGCGGGAATCTGAGTTTTAGAAATATTCGTACCTTCGCGGGGTTGGCGTGTAGATCAGGGCAGGAGAAGACATTTGCACTTTGCTTCTTTCTTTTTTTTTTAGAATTTTAAAGCAGGATTCACGGAATCGAGGTTGTCATAGCAGGATTCGCGGCTGTTTTGATGTGAGCGGCGCCGTATTCAGTGAGATTTAAAGCAGGATTTCGGCAGGGTTCGTGGATCCGCCGGGTATGAGGTTTGTATACTAGATTTCTTGCTTCTTTCCTTTTTTGTTCTTTGTATATTGGTCAACAAATTATTATCAGAACTTAGAAGTATCTTAAAAAATCTTAAAAAGTAAAAGTGGTGGAAACTATAAAAATTTATAGTAAAATCTGCTTGATGAATCTAGATAGTTGATAAATCATGTAACAGTAAATATATGTTTTTAAAGAAAAATTTAAATACCTCATCATACCTATGTGATATTAAATATAATATATGTAATTATTGTTGGATCCAAATCTTTCCATGGATGATACCTGACCCTAATTGCAAGCTAACTCTGAGAGAATGACATGACAACCTGTGTGAGAATGGAGGGAAGAATCTACTATCAAAGATTTGTAGTACAAGCGCTCAAGATGCCAAAAAGATCTCAAATGCTACTTTTCACACTTTATTTGTAGGGATCTAAGGACTTCAAGGAAAGGTTATGTTTATAAAGAAATAAAAAATACAATGCTTTATAGACTCCCAACATAGACTACCTTAAGCACGGGTTGCCATTTGGCTAGAAGGACAATATTAATCCTCAATGATTTGCCTCGAGGCAATTTTAGTAGTTCCATGTATGCGTTGGTGAGTTCATTCAACAAGGAGTACCCTAAACACGTGTGGCTATTTAATTGGCCAGAATGATTATATGACTCCCAAATGGTCTATCTTGAGGCAAGTTTAGTAGTTCCATGTATGTGTTGGTGAGTTCATTAGTATTAGGGTTGTATTGAACGAGTACTAAACTAGAGGGATCTATGATTGATGGATACCTTGAAGTCTTCAACAACCTGTGGTGGAGCCATGAATTACCTAGGAGAGGAAGACGATTGAACTAGTGTTGCAAGGAAGGCGAGCTTCGTAGTCACATGATCAAGAAAGGGTGAGTTGAGTGTCTGTTAGGTCGATTCTCACTAAACCGGTCCATCCGGCCCAAGAACAAGCATGTCCACCCCATAAGAGTTTCCGCCCAAGGGTCTAGTGGACCCCACTAGGAAATCCATTAAGGAAGGAGGGGGCAGCTAGGGTTGGAGAGAAATTTTGAATTAGGTATTTGAATTTATGTATTAAATAGGAAGAAATTTTTAGGGTTATGGTTATCTGATAATTTGTGGCTGATTTAGCGTCTTTGGTTCTTGACATCTTGGGAAAGCTTCATCTAGGGATTGGGAGAGATCAATCCTCCTCTCGAATTGAGGATCAATTGTATCTTGATATTTATTCTGTTAGTTTGATTTCTGCAATAAAAAGTACTATTTTGTTTATTTTTTCCATTGGATTTGTGAACTGTTCTTGTTGTTTTTGTCTCTATTGCTAGGGTTTACTTGAGACCTTCAAGTATTTCTTAACAAATTGCTATCAGAGCAGATTTTAGGACCTTTTGTGGGCTTTTTCTGTGAAAATCAGCAGCTGCTTTTTGGTCGGAGGAAGGAATAATTGATATTTTTTGGGTCAAGATTCATATTTTTTAACCTACAAAAATCTGGGTATTGATGGCGGCCAAGAAAGTGGACGCATTGGAAGAACACCTCGAAGGGGAGATGAGCCAAATGAAAGCAAAGGTGGAATATCAAATTTCATACATGGAAGACAGTTTCTAATCTCCATGAGATGGTGAAGAATGTATTAGAAAATCAAATTCAAATGGCGGCATCAAAGACAAAGGGGCCGGTGTGGAGGACTATGAATTCTGAATTTCATAGGAGGGAAAAATGATGTGGAGATTATGAGGAGAAAGGGGTAGGTATGGAGAGAGGTATGGTTATGGGGGGCATGAACCAAGGGGTGCTGGTTGGGAAAGAAAAGAAGGGGATTATGGTAGGAAGGGTGTTGATTTTGAAGAAAGGAGGGGAGAAGGCAAAGAGGGGTTTTAATTTGTTAAATTATAAATACTATTTAATATTTTATTCTAAATGTATTAAATTAATTTATTTCATTATTTAAATATTTTTAGAAATTAAACCAGCCAGTTTAAGGGAACCGGGACCTATTCACCAACGAGGTTCTGGTCGGTTCATCCCGATTTGATACAAAACTGATTTTCAAGTTAAACCAGACTGGCCTATCCAATCTGATTTTTATAATCTTGCATAATGTGAAAAATTAAGTAAAATATTATCCTAGGATTAGATTAGATATTTAAAGAATACTAACAAAAATATTTTTAAGAGTAAAATTCAAGATATAAAGATTTTGATTGTGCACGAATAAGCTAATGTTATGTGCAAAAAATAGCTGGTGAAATTAAAAATGTTGCATAAAATGTGTTTTAAGCATAAAAAAGAAAAGCCCCTAAATTTAAGAATAATTAATTATAGAATTAAAATGTGCAAGAAAAAATAAAAAATAAGAAGCTTTATTATAATATTAGTTTAAAGGTAAAAACTCAAAAAATTGAAAAAAAATATAAAGGGATCCATAAGGAATCTAAGAAAGTAATATATTATGTAAAGAATTTAGCTTTTAATGATTTATATAATAGATTAAATACAAAACAGAACAAAAGATATATGGATAAGTTAGCCAAGCAAAGATATAATAGTAATAATTTAGTTCAAGTGAAGTGCATTAAGGATTAAGATAAAATGTTGTTATTAGAATAATATATTCAACAAAGGTAGATAAGATATTTCAATAAACATTTCAATTAAGATTGCGAAAATATGATTGACTTTAATGACCTTAGCACCCAAAATAAAAATATATATTTTTATTTTTATTTTTATAGCGGTATTAATAAAATCGAAATTCGAAAGGATTTAAAAAAAATGATGTGTGAAAAAAACTATTGGGTCTGATGATATTCCAATAGAAGTGTGTAAAAGCTCTTAGGAGGTGTAGGAATTTTTTGGCACGAGAACTTTTTTAATATTATTTTGAAGACTAAAAAAGTGTTAGATGAATACAAAATGACAGTGGTAATTCATATTTAAAAAAAAAAAAGGTGATGCACAAAAGTGTGCAGATTACAGAGAAAATAAGTTAATGTGTCATACATTAAAACTATGCAGGAGAGTTATTGAGCATAGGTAGTGACGTGATACTAATGTCTCTCAAAATCAATTCCAAGAGTAGTGCTCTTGAGAGTTCTAGAAAATAAATGAGTCGTTGATGCTTATATTCAAGTCATTAAAAGATATATAAGCATGAGTTGTTATTTGTGTTCAAACACAAGGTGATTTGACCAAGTATTTTTCCATTTCAATTGAATTACACCAAGGATTAGTTTTAAGGCCATATCTATTTGCTTTAGTCATAGATGTTCTTACTGGACATTTGCAAGAGAATGTATCCTAGTGTATGTTGTTTGCTTATGATATTCTTCTGGTCGATAAGACTAAAGGAGTTGAAGGAAAACATGAATTATGGAGGTCAACCATAGAATCTAAATTATTTGAGTAGATATAAACTAAATACATGGAGTTTAATTTTAGTAATAATAGATCTAGTGTGGGATTGTGAATTTGGGCAATCAAGTCATTTAAAAAAAGTACACGTCTTAGCTATCTTGAGTCTTTATTCAAAGTAATGATGGACTAGATGGGGATATTATTAATGGAATTTAAGTTGGATGGTCGAAATGGAGGAATGCATCAGGCATGTTGAGTGACAAAAAAGTATCCCTCAAACTTAAGGGCAAATTCTATAAGATGGTGGTGAGGTTTGCAATTTTATGGCACAAAATGTTGATCATTAAAAGACAATCATAAAATTAAATTAAGTGTTGCAAAGATGAGGATGCTCAAGTGTATGAGTAGCTTCATGCTTAGAGACAGAATGAGAAATGAGTATAACATGAAAATATTGGAGTAACTCCAGTGGCACATAAGATTATAGAGTCTCCTTAAATGATTTGGACACAAAAAACCTCAGCTTTCAAAAAGTACTAGACATATTAGAGAGTAGATGGTTTGGACACAGTTAAGAGAGTAGATGTACTAGATTTAGCCTATGTTAAGAAAGGTAGAGGTACACCTAAAGAGACTTGGTTAGAAAATATTAAAAATGATCTTTTTTATTAGATTTAAATGAAAATTCGACTCTTAACAGAATATAATGGAGAAAAATTATTAATATAGATGATCTCATATAGTGGGATAAAAGCTTGATATTTTTGTTATTGTTAAAAAAAGTAGTATTGATATGAGTAAAGTGTGTACTTGGGCACTCACCCAGATGTAACTATAAGGATTTTTGAAAAATTTCTAACTTTTCAACTCGCTTACAACTAAACTATGAGTGAGCACGTAGCTCAGTGGTTCATAAGCAATTAGCTAATTCAACTACAATGTAACTCGGTGGTGACCAGATAAATGGAATTTCAAAAAGAGCTAGGCAACTCGACCACGAGGCGAATATCACCTAACTCGGCCTTAATGCAGGTTGGACGTTAGTAAGAAAAGCTAGTTAAAAGAACTCAGCAATTTTGAATATGTAATTGGATAATTGAATAAATATCGAGTTAACTCGACATTAATAAAAGCCCATCTAAGGAATTAAAAAAAAGCTTAATAATTGATATTTGAAAGAAAGCTTCGCACTGAAAAGATTATGATTGAACTTGCCATAAGAGTAAAGACTCCTGGACTCAATGTGAGTGTCATCTGATTTATCAATTGTAAAAAGCAATTGTCTTGTAGTATTATGTGCAAGGGTACGACATTGTTATCATCATTATCTGGTACTCACTTTTAACACTGCTCACATCATTTTCACGGAAATATGCAGCAGTAGGCTGCAAGATGTAACAAAAGGTGGCTTGACTAAGGTTGGAAATTTAGTAGGGTTAGTGGTAGGTTTTTGGTGCTTGAATTTGAATGACAGTTGGTTTGGCAAGGTGTAGAAAGTTTTGTTGGGTTTATATGTGAGGGAGCAGATTTTTTGGAAGGTTAAAAGATTGTTCTGGATTCAAATTTGAAGCTGCAAGTGTACATATTTGAAACAAAGTAGCTGATTGGTTAGGAATGAAGTTAAGAGACTGTTGGAGGAAAGGGGGGGATGCTATGAGATGGATGGTGTGCATGGGGCATGCATGGGGAGAAAAAATGCTAATATTTATGAACAAAAGGAAAGATCACGGGTAGAAAGAGAAAAGAAGCTGAGAAAAAAGGCACCTTAAGAACTCTTAAAAACAACTTAAAACATAAAATTCTTAAGATTTAAAATTTATTGCATACGATAAGGAAAAAAATGCCATTATTATAATAACTTCTGCTCTATACCAACTTGAAAGACATCTCAAGTCTGACATTGGAACAAGGACATCACATCTCATAAGAGTTCTAAGATTTCCACTTGATCAAGACATCACGTCTACGACACAGAATTTTCCTCATTCATAAATCATCCAACAACATCTCAAATCATCTTAACGATCCCTATTTAGTAGAATAGCAATTGACTAAAATAACTACAACAAAAATAAATAATAAACTTTAGATGAGATAATCAATTAACAAAATAGGTTCAACACCCTAAGGATATAAATAAACATAAACATAACCAATAAATAGATGAGCATTATCAGGCGCCATCATCAAGCTCATAGTGAACAATTAAAACCCAGCCTCATGTCCCAAATTCTTTTCTATCTAGCAATGTAAAAAGCCAACTGGGTAAAGGCAATGTTAGGTCGATAGTTGAAATCATGGTCAAGAGCCAAGTCACAATCCAATATTGAAATTTTCTTTATAAATTTCATGCAATCTATTCTAAGTTTTGTTAAGGAGACTTGAAGAAAATAAACTTATCATCGAACCACCATAAAATCAAGATTAAAATGATTTTAAGTTGTAGCACTAAGAAGCCAGAGAACCTTTAACCCTATGCAGAACGTGTGTAGCTTAGATCCCCATTGTCTAGCAAATTTTGACTCGCTCAGATAGCGGGAAGCAACAGAAGCAACAAGAGAAGAGTCTAGTCCACCAGACAACAGAACACCGAATGGTACATCAGTCATGAGCCTCTTTACAACTGCCTGCATGATAAAGGAAATAGAGTAAACAACAGACCAGTATGAAAGAAAATAAGTAAAAACGGTTCATCAAATTAAATTTGAGACACAATACCACAACACTAAAATGAATGTACTCAACTGGTAGTATCCCAAATCATACTGAGAAGCACAGGGATATTACAGTTGTGGAAACTCTAGGGAGCATAAAATAAAGTTATAGATGGAAAAAGGCTTGAGTCACATCACAGAACTCTGAGAGTAAAGTTGATTTTATACCAGCAAGATCAATGAACACTTTTTTGCATTAAGGCAATCATTTAAAACTAAAGACCATATTCATGTACACATGATTCGCAAGCTGATCGAGTTGAACAAAACAACAAGAAAGGCAACATGGTTTAGCAGAAGGCAAACTCAAATGTCCCCAATCCATCATTCACCAAATGAAGCGCTTCCAGAATGCTGAAAATGATCCATTTGTGACACATGGAAACAACTGACACACAATAGATAGAATATGCGAAAGCATTTATAAATAATTTATAAAAATATAAATAAATAATAAGTAAATAAAAGAAAAATACTAAATAATAATAATAATAAACCAATCAAAAATAAGTTAAATTTATATAATAATACTAATAATAAATGTTTAAGATATATATATTCTTCTTTTTACTTTACGAACATGCTGCCAACCTCATGCAAGGTGTGTGGAATGGCCTCGCCACACTGTATAATTCTCATGCATGTTTTTCTTGATGCAATAGGGAGTTTATTTTGCTTTTATATGTGCTACATTTGCGAAGGGAACTCCTAAGTATGTTTGGACACATGCATGTTTTGCTTGATGCCAAGTGGACTTTATTTTGTTAAATATACAGTTATATGCATTTGTTATTTGATTTGATGATAACAAATTCAATGTGGTGTCATCTAATAGTTTGCTAAGTGTTTGCTTTCAGAGATCGTCATTTTACAGTAACCATCGAGATGATGAGAAGAATTTCTACCTAATCGAGATGATGGGAAGAATTTACTAGCTAATTGAGGATGTGACTAAATGGGGGAATTCTAAAATTTGAAGACTGAAGACTCCAAGACTTGCGGTATAACTAAGTGTTTGATGTTTAGTTTATTTGATCAAGTCGATTTACCAAAAGGTCACAGAGATGATGTACACATAATAAAACAATTAATTTATTTAAAAGTTAGTTTCAAAAATAAAAAAAATCGTTCTATAATTTTTGGAAAATTATTTGGGTTGATTTTGTATTTATCACATTATTATGCTACTTTTCTTAATGAGAAAATTAATTTAAATATTATTTATCTTTGTGATCATACGGTTAATAGGCACATCTTTTGATGTTGATCACTCTTATGGCTTAACAAGTTCATTTGATTTCATGTCTTTCTTTTTATTCATTAAAAATGCTATGTAAATTATTTCACTATTTTCTTAAGGAAAACAGTTCGCTTCGCATATCTATGAAATTTCTAATCATGTGTTTTGCAAGTTGGCAAATATACTTGATTTTACTTCGCTTACTCACTTCATCAAATTTGTCAAAATATGTAACCTTGAATCTTTTAATCATTAAATACATGATTATTTAACACAAGTAAAATAATTAGTATTTGATTTTATCACCATAATCTGAAACACAAACACACACACATATATATTATGTCCATACACACCCCTTTTCTTCTCACAAGAGGAGAATAACATTTTTACTCCTATGAATCTTTTAATCATTAAATGCATGATTATTTAACACAAGTAAAATAATTAGTATTTGATTTTATCACCATAGAATCTGAAACACAAACACAAACACACACACATATATATATAAGCATTATACTTAAATCTTTCACTTATTTAGGTTATATGCAACTAGTCAAGCCCTCATACTAGCTACAAAACCTAAAAGATAATTGGAGCTAGTCCGGTTTTGTTGACCTACATGTATGCATCATAAAGAGGATTTTATTTGATGACAAATCAAATGTCAAGGTGTAGGTTCTCTCCAAACATTGCAAGCTTTATTTCTTTTCATAAAATCATGTATCATGACAAAATTGGCATGAAATGCGGGAACTCGCGTTAGTAAAGAACTTGTGGATGTTTCTAAAAGCTTTGTTTGAATGTGTGAAATGTGTTCAATATTGTTTGAAATGATATATGGCTAGTTTGTTGTAGGATTTAACATAAATCCTCCCAAAGATTTATTTCGTAAATCCTAGGACAAGCAAAACCTACTGTTTTGTGTATATTGCAAGCTTATAGAGATATCAACTATGTTGCACTGATACGGATACGGCGACACGGATACGACACGATACGGATACGGGATACGTCAATTCTTAAAAATACAGGATACGGGTACGGCGCAGACACGATATTATAATTTATAATCATACATAAAAATTAAGAAATCAATCAAAGCATAATATTTGAACCAAAAAAAATGACAAGAACATCATTTGTAGCCTTGTAACTTATAATATCAAAATATAAGTAAGCATTAAATGTCTAGTACAACAACAAAAGCATAAACATAAATTATCTAGCACAAGGAGTTTCAATTATTCAATAGAATGAATGATATAATTATCTTCTTCAATGGTTTGTCTTTGAACTTCTATATCATCTTTAATAAATATCATAGCTTCTAATTCAAGCTCATCAAGTGAAAGATTAGTAACTTTTAATATTTTCATATCATCAAGAGACTCAAATCCATCTCAGAAATAAGAGAATCTTGCTCGCAACTGCGGAAGTAAATACGACACGTCTTTTTTCTTCGGATTCTTTTTGTTTTTCAATGGACACGCGTATCGGATACGTGTGTCCTTTTGAAATTAAATAATATTTTAATTGGATACGGCTTTGGCGTATCCGACACGCATCGGTGGAGTATCGGAGGCATATCCGTGTATCGGTGTATCGGATACAGCACGCCATCATAAATAGGTGTATCGGTGCAACATAGGATATCAACAAGGGACCAATTGCTCTTTTGTGTAAAATTGTTAAAATTGGAAATCATCTTCACACTTCTGATAAACCAAATCATGCTAAAGTTGATTCAAATCTCCTCTAAAAGCTGTAGATATATTTCCTATCTTATCATGAACTCAAAGAAAAACTTCATAGGTCTCTTGCCAAGATCATTAAATTTTCTAAAACTTATAAATATCCTAAATATGCTCATTTAATTCTAGGTGCTTGTGGAATTAATTTGGAGCGTTTCATGGGCCCTCGAAGACCCTATTCAAAAGCCCATATCTAAATACTCCATCACACTTAGAAATTAACTAAGCTTATTTTTGTATGAATTGCAAATTGAAAAGATCAAGCATAATGACATCCTAAGCGATTTAACAAATCCTAAAAGATTTACTATTCTCTTAAGCTTCCAATGAGTTAAATCATGCCAAAATTGATTTAAAAAACTCTCCAAAGCTTTAGGAATCAATCTTTTCTTTCCATGAGTCCAAAACATCCACGAAGGAATGGGGAATTATCTTTCTCATGCACATTCTCCTTCAAACTTGGCGCTTAGAGCTTCCTCAAAGCTCCAAGTTTTATGTTGCATGAGTTCTAACAAATATAAAGAGCTTTCTTTCAAACACTCTTTTCTCCTCATGTAAAATATTTTGAAGCCTCCTCAAAACTCTAAATATTTCATTACATGAATCATCAAGATTTTAGGACCAAATCCTAAGTCACTTATTCGTTTGTTGATGACACAAAATTAGCGAATGAACCTTTTTCCCCTCTCATGGATATGATGATTTGAGGTTCCTCAAAGCCTTCAAACATGTCACTGCATGAGTCTTTCAACCTTAGGGCCAAAACCTAGGTTCATTCCACTTCTTGTTTGTTGAAATACAAAATCAACAAACAATCATCTCTCCTTCTTCATATGCTACATGTGGAGCCTTCCCAAAGCTCCAAATGTCCTATACATAAATCTTTGGATCTTAGAACTGAACTCTAAGTTATCCATCTCCTTAGTTGATACATAAAGTCAACAAATGAACAATTCACTCCCATGAATGAATAATTTGGAGCACCTCAAAGCTCCATACATTTCACTGCATGATCAATCAACCCCCCAACCCCCACCCCCCCCAATGTTTGTTGATACATAAAATCAACAAACATTCACCTTTCTATCCCTTCATGCATGACCTTTAGAGACTCCTCAAGATTCCAAATATTGTGTTACATGAATATTTGGATCTTAGAAGCAAAATCTAAGTCCTCCACCCTTTGTTTGTTGATACATAAAATCAACAAACAATCATTTATACATCCCTTTCACGTGTGATATTTGGAGCCTCCTCATGTTTCTGAATATTTCATTGTATGACTCCTAACAGGCCTTAGGAGTTACCACCTATCTTCCTCATGTTTTGTATTATGGATTTCTCTAAAAATCCTAAATATATCATGTTTCAAGCTTTGAAAACTTTAACCAAACTCTAAGTTTTCCTTTCCCTTTTTGTTGGAGCACAAAACCAACAAATAATCTCTTTTCTCTTGGCTTTCAAAGCTCACATAGAGAGTCAATGACCTCTAAAGAGTCCAAAGAAAGCATTAACAAATCTAGATCCCATTTAGCTTGTTCATTGACACAAAATCAATAAATAACCATCATTCTTTCTCTCTTACATGATGATTTAAAGTCCTCCAAGGCTTCAAAGCATGTCATATGAATCCATTGAGCTAAAGACCAAATCTCAAGTTCTTCCCTCTCATCTGCTTAGCAACAAATTAGGCAAATGAACATCTCCCTTTAAGCACCAAATGTTTAAGGGTATTCATTGCATTTGCATTTTCTCCTCTCTTTTCTAAATATCAAAATTGTAAAGAGATCCCTCGTCCTCCCAAATTTTATAGGAAAAGCTTCTCTTTCACCCAACCCAAGATTAGGTGAATAAGCACCTCTTTCTTATAACACCTAAAAGTTCAAGGAGATCTTCTATTATTTACAACTCCTAAGTTGCACTTCCTCTCTTTCATCCCTCCAACCCCTGTTGGAGGAATGAACCTTCTCTCTTTGAGCACCAAATATTCAAAGGAACTTCTCCAGGTTCTCTTTGAACACCAAATGTTCAAATGAACTTCTCCAGGTTGTAGCCTACAAGTTGCACACTTCTTTCATTCTTCTATGGCTCAAAAGTTGCAGGAGATTCTTGCATTTACTTAATCCACATTAAGTAAATTAAACCTATGTTAAACCCATCTACTTGTTGAATTAAAATCAACAAATAACTCTAGCCAAGCATAGGAATTAAAACCTTAGCTACCTCTCATTCACTTAGCTTAACCTAGGCGAATGAAGAGCCCTCTTTGAACACCCAAAAGTCTAAAGAATTTCGTTTGATTTATAGTTCAAATCTACATATCATCTTCATGCATTTGCTTCATTCACATCAAGAAAAATCAAACAACCTTCATTGAACATAAAAATTCAATGATAATTCATCTTGATTTGCAACCCCAATTGTAAATCAATCATCATCACCCATTGAGCAAAAATCAATTGGTGACCCATCGTTCATTTGCTTAATCTAAACTAAGCAAGTGTCTCCCTCTCTTTGAATACATAAATTCAAGGAGATGTGGCCAATATGATAGAAATAGGGGCTTGACTCTTTAAGTGCTAAGCAAATTATGTATGTGATATTTCTATTAAATAAACTGTTTTCTAATCCTCTGTTTTGCATCTTTGAGTTTTTTTTTTTTTTAATGTATTTGATTAGACTCAAGTTGTATTTAAACTTGTGGGGTTCAATTAAAGGAGATGGATCAAGATGATGTATCTGATAAAGGTGAAGCCCAAGGTTTAACTAGAAGTTGAAGCTTGAAAACCACCATAAGGAGAGTTTGTAATAATTTAACAGGGTTATATAATGGCGGGCAACTCAACTGGCAAATTTGATTGTAATAACTAGGACATTATCTACACTTTTATTTTGGTTGATTTATATATATGCAAGCATGTGTTGATTTGTTTACTGTTGACGAATATTTTCGTATCAACCCGACCCCGATCGAGTCTCGATCGTGCTCGATTGACCCAATCTAAGGTCGTCGAAGCAAAATTAACTCAAATCAAACCCCGATTTAATTAAATTAAATCAATTTAATTTAATTTAAATCAAATCAATCCAATTCAAATCCAATCGAGCCTCGTCGAGCCAATTTCGACACAATTCGGCGCCGATTCGAGTTTAATTTCATGAAATTAACTTGATCAGACCCAAACCGACCCAAATCGGTTCGGGTCGAGTCCGAACTCAATTTCAGCCCTAATTTATCAATGTGGGCTGAATTTAATTTTCAAATCAAAGTTTGAAATCAAGGGTTGAGATTTTACATGAAATCCCACCCCAAATCCCTCGTTTCACGCATGAGGGGCGGCATTGGTCCATTTGGGCGGTACTTTGCTGCCATGCGTGCGTCCCTAAGAGAGCAGATAGAGTGAGGGGGAGCGGCATTCGGCTCCCCCGTTGCTTCTTCGTTCGGTCCCGTCCCGACAGAGAGAGCAAGAGAGCGAGAGAAGGGAGGCGGAAGAGGAAGGGTGTTCTGTGGGTTTCGTGCGCCTGACCCCGTCCAAGTCTCCCGACGCCTCCAAGGCGTCCGTCTCCCTTGGCTGCCGACTCCTTCAGGTTTGGTTCTCCAAGGCCGGCCGAACCCCTCTCCTCCTGCAAGCATTTCTTTGAGTTGGAGCTAAGTGAAAAGGGGATTTTCTCCTCTCTCTCTGCCATTTTCTCCTTTCATGGACTGAAAGGAAGCCTTCTTCTGCTGTGTTTTGTTTTCTCTCTTCCTCCAAGAAGGAGAAACCCCATCTTGTTGCTGTTGGCAGCCTTCTCTTCCAAAACTCAAGGCAGAGGTGCTGAAATCGACCCTTTCTGCAGTAAACAGGAGAGGATAGCAGTTTGTAAGCTCTTGGGAGCTTCCAATTAGTGGTTTGGAGGCTTGACAGCGCCTTGGACAGCAAAGGAGCCTTCCGGAGCGACTTGGACAGCAGCCACGCAGCCTCCGAAGGCTTCCAAACAGTAAAAACCTGCTGTTTGGAACGTTTGGACAGCAAGCAATCACTTCCGGGAGCCTTCCAAACATTGAAAACTGCTGTTGGGAGCATCCAAACAGCGAAAACTGCTGTCCGGAGCAGTTTGGACAGAAAATCTACCTTCCGGAGCAGTTTGGACAGCAAATCCACCCTTGGGAAAGTCTTGGACAGCAGTTTGGAGCTTTCAAAGGAGCTTGGACAGCAGTTTGGAGCTTTCAAAGGAGCTTGGACAGTGTTTGGAACTTGGATTGAAGCGCTAGGACAAACCGGGAGAGGTATACCACTAAAGCTTAGTGAAACTTAGGGTCCCCCAAGGCCAATTGTTATGTGGTTGACGCCCCCTAACCATAGGTCCTTAGAAACTTCAATTTTCGCTCTCCCAAAACCCCTTTGTTGGCTGTCCACTTCGTAAAAACAGTAGAAATTCGGTGATTTCCACTTGTTGGCTCTCATGTGAGGGTCCGGAGAGGATTTCGATGCGTGTAGAGGTGTTGGATTATTATCCAACACCTCTCAAATGTATGTTTATGCATCATATTGTGCCTAATACCTTCGCCTACGATCAAACCTTAGGCTAAGTAATCTTGAATGACGATGTGTAGGGACTCTCACATTTTGTAGCATGCATGTCATTGTTAGCAAATTGTAAGTTATCACAAAATTAACTTAGATACTTGGAAATTGACTACACTTGCATGAATTCCTAGCTTCTTCTTAGATCAAACCAAATTTGATCCTAAATCTCCTAGAAATCATAAGGATAGATCTCTCCTATCCAAGTTTCTAGATCATGCCAAAATTGATCTAGAGACCTCTCCAAAACCTTAGGAAATCAATTCTTCCCTCTCCTAATTGAGTCCAAAACACTCTAAAAGACGTAGGGGAATTGTCTTTCTCATGCACATCTACTTCCAAGTTTGATGCTTAGAACTTCATCAAAGTTCTAAGCTCTATGTTGCTTGAGTTCCAACAAGTATAAAGAGCTTGCTTCCAAGCACTCTTTTCCCTCCATGCGAAGTATTTTGGAGCTCCCTAAGGCTCCAAATGTTCTATCACATGAATCTCCAAGGCTTTAGAACCAAATCCTAAGTCCAGCCCTTTCTTTGTTATGATATGAAAGTAACAAGTGAACCTCTCTCATTCAAGTTTCCTAATCATGTCAAAGTTGATTTAGGAAACCTTTGCAAGGCCCTAAGGTGCATCCTTCCCCTCTTCAAATGAGCCCAAAATATTTGTAGGAAGGTAGGAAGCTCTCTTTCTATGACCCAGAGGTTATAAGAAAGATCTTCTCATTCTCCTAACCTAAATTAGGAGAGTGTGCATCATTCTTTGAATGTCAAATGTTCAAGGAACTTTCAAGAGTTTGCAACTTCCAAGTTGCATCTCATTCTTCTCCATCCCTCCAACCCAAATTGGAGGAATGAATCCCCTTTTTGAACACCAGGCGTTCAAAGAAACTACTCCAATTTGCAACCCCTAAGTTGCACTTTGGGCTACTTCTTTTCCTACAATTCTAAATTGTAGGAAATCTCCCAATTCCCCTTCATTTGCCTAGCATCAAATTAGGCAAATGAATTTGTTTCTTTGAACATCAAAAGTTTAAGGAACATTCATGGATTTGCAACCCAAAAGTTGTATAGTCCTTCTCTCACTTCTACAACTCAAAAGTTGTAGGAAATCTCACCATCCTCCTAAACCCAAACTAGGAGAATGCATTCCCCTCTTTGGACAACAAATGTCCAAAGAACTCTTTTTGATTTGCAATCTCCAATTGCATCTCCCCTTCTCTTCTTTACAAACCAAAATCGTAGAGAATTTTTCCTCCTATAACTCAAAGGTTATAGGAAGATATCTTCATTCTCTTAAATCAAGTTATGAGAATGTATATTCCTCTTTGAACATCAAATGTTCAAAGAATGTTCATAGGGTTGTAGCTTCCAAGTTGCGCCCCCTTCTCCTCCATTCCTTTCCTCCAACCCAAGTTGGATCGAGGGATTTCGTTATTTGGACACCCAAAAGTCCATATAACTCTTGATGACTTGTAACCAAAATTACAAGTCATCCCTCTTTTCCTTCGACTCCAAAAAGTCTAAGGAATCCTCCCAACCTTAGCCTAAAAGCTATGAGTTTGATTCAACTCTCCTCCAACTCCAAAGTTGTAGGAGATTCCCCCCTCTTTAGCTACAAAAGCTAGAAGAAGTTTTCCTACATTTAGCCCAAAAGCTAAATGTTGGATCCCTACCTTTCTCTTTTTAGCTCCAAAAGCTAAGGAAATTCCTCAACATGTAGCCCAAAGCTACATGTTGGACACTCTTCTTAGACCTAAAATCTAAGTGCTCTCTTGCATTCAACCCAAATTGAATGATTTTTTTTATGAGATTTAAAATGCTAAATCCATAGATGTCCCTTAGGAATTATCCAATCTGTTGAAGTTCATCCTACCCTATTGAATGAATTTCATTATGTCCTAAGTGAAACCCCTTAGGCAAGTCTATCTTACCCTATTAGATAGACACTTCTTTTTTCCAAACACTAAGAGAACTCTAAAACACCTAAAAATTACTCAGGTCCCTTTTGATGCAATGATCAATCATCTCCCTCAAAAGGCGGGATGCCTATATCATTGTATCTTAGGATTCATAAGTAACAGGTTTGTCCAAAAGTAAGCAGTGGTGACTTTATGGGTTTTTCATAACCCTCCTAAATATAAAACACTTAAAAATCAAATAAAATCTTTAAGTCACAAACAACTTAAAGTGAAATCACCCTTGGATAAAGATTAAACATCTCCATTCCAAAATAAAATCAAAGACCATTAGTGTGACATGCTACACAAGCCTCACACACTTAGGTGCACAGCCCCTTAGGCATGCAAGGATTAGGATTTTT
>NW_021319580.1:68066-106293 GCF_001605985.2 Dendrobium catenatum
GTGGTGAATTCAATTTGAGTTAATTTGATTTGATTTTGATTTGATTGGTGAGTTAATTTTGAGCTTAATGATGCATCAATTTGATCGAAAATAAATTAGATTGAGTCGATCGACATCAACGAATCATAAATTGAGCTTGATTTTAGTTCGTTTTGGAGTTGAATTGAAATTGGATTGAAATGATTTTGATTCGAATTGAGTGATAGGTTCGAGTCGATGCTACGTCATTAGGCGTCGACCTAAGGGAAATCCTATGGGTGCGACATCTACACTAGGCTACGAAAACCTAGGTACTAGAGTCGATTCCAGGAAAATTGACCTCGAATAATGAGGTCAACATATTTAATTATTAATTATATCAAAAACATTACCTTAGTTCACCTCCCAACCGCCCGTATAAAAAAAAATCTAGCCCTTGGCCACCTTATAGGTTACATTCTTCAAATTAAATATCAATTAACCTATCCTGGTGAACCCGACAATCTACCTCTTTTCTATATGGATGCCTCCTTCCATATTTTGTTTCATCAGGGGCAAGAGCTAGAAGAACAAGATTTTCATGAAGAAGAAGGAGAGGCTACTCCAGCAGGAGATCCTGTTTGACAAAGACGGCATGCACCACCGTGAGGACCTGCACCGACCTATCCTCATGATGACCTGGTCAAATGGTTCGACCAACTGTAAAGCCTTCTGGATGCTCCCATCCAGGAACATCATCAACAACACCAGGATGATAGTGAGGGTTTGGAGAATACTTTTCCTTAATTGATCGACAGTTTGTGTCCACCCACCACTACTTCTAACCACCTCTACCTTCACCTGATCAGAATCCTACCTTCTAACATGTATCTATTTTGTGTTGTTTTTTTCTTAGTGTTCATTGTTCCTCCTCTTTTTGGTGATGTCAAAAGGGGTAGAAGTCTATTGTTTTCCATAGTTAATTTGTCTTATCTTGTTTATCTTGTTATCTTTAATTCAAATGATTTTCATTTTCTTTCTGTTGCATTTTATTTCTATTTCTATTTCTACTCTTTTTGTTTTATTTAATTTTAAAACAAAAAAAAATAAAAAAAATAAAATAATAAAAAAAGTTCTTTGCTAATTGCTTTAACAATAATATTATTTGACATCATAAAAAAGGAGGAGATTGTTACAGTACATGACCCCTACTATGAGATTTTGATGATGACAAATAATATTGTTTGAATTACTATACATTGAATACTTTTGATTTTTGCTCTTGTCTATGAGTACTAACATTTTAGGGAGATCAAAAGTTACACAGGATAACAAGAAGACTCAAGACTAGGTAAAGTAGAAGTTGGAGTACATAACAAATGCAAGACTGAGTAACCATGGGGACACACAGGGGGAGAGCATTTAAAAAAAAATGAAGTAATATTTTTTCTTTGTCGATCATATTGTATGAGTTTTAATCATACAGTATGATCTGATCTGACTCAAATGACTATTTATAAACAAGTCATACTGTACGATGAATATCATTATGTATGATGTGTTTCTAATTAAAAACCATAGCTGCGAGATTAATTTAAGTAAGTTTAATATGAAAATTTTGAACTAATCATACTGTATGATACTATCATATTGTATGATATTTTTGAATGCTTACTTAAATTAACCCTGACATTAGTGTATAAATAAAGGATAAATTTCTGATTAATTATCATACAGTATGACATCATTCATACTATATGATGAATCGAGGCTATTTTTGATCTTCCTGGGCATCATACCGGATGATCCTTTCATTTTTAACTAATTATACTTTATGAAGTGGTTCTTTCATATGATATACATAAATGAGTTTTTGTCATCCCAGTAATCATCATGTACGAACAGAAGAATTTTACAAATCATACTATATGGGTTTATATCGTACTGTATCATAGTATTAGGAATTTTTATCTGTTAGTAAACCTTCATACCAGGATAAAGGGTGTTTTGTACTGATCGTACTGCACGATATTGGACCGTACTATATGATCATAATGACTAAATTGAAAATTTTAGGGTTTCTTGGAATCTATTTTAAGCATCAAAACTTCTATTTTTTAGTATTTGTGTGAGAGAGAGAGGAACATTATTAGAGAGGAATTCCTTGGGAGAGAGCTCTTCAGATGATTTTGGGGTTTGTGAGAGGAAGGAGGTGGGTTTTGTGATGGAAAAGGAGTGTGAGGGAGATCACACAGTTACTCCAAGCTTGCTACACTTTGCTCCTCCTATTGCCTGAGAATATCTTGTGGGATGCTCTCTGAGGGGGAGAATCATCCACGTCCATGTCCTCTAAGGTACTCTGCCTTTTCCAAGAGGGAGAAAATTGAGAAGGTACTCTGTTGTCACCAGGAGGGTGACAAAATGCTTGGCACTCCGCCACACCGATTTGGTGAATGTGAGGTTTATAAGGGCCTCTAGACCTCGTAATGGGGGAAAAAGAAGAATTACTTTTTTGTAGTGAAATTCTCATAGTGGAGGACTCTGGGGAGTGGAATTAGGTCAAGTGACTGAACCACTAAAATTCTCTAGTGTGATTTTTCCTTACTTCACTTTATATAGGTTTTGTATTTTATTTTCGTATAAATTATTTGGTGAAAATTGTTGTGAAAATAGTTGTTGAGCAAGTTAATTCATCACAACCTCGTGTTACAAATTGTGTTTTAAGCATTCCCTTATGTATTAATTAATTTTCTTGTTCAAAATTAAAAAAAACACAAAAATATTGGAACTCCTATTTATGACTGTCTTTTTATTGCAACAAATTTCCAATTCAACCCCCTCTTGGAACATCTCGTAATTTCAATGATTATGATTAAAGTGATATAAATTTAATGGTACAAAACGCTACCCTTAATCAGCATCAACCTTTAGTCCATTTCCTATACAAGAATGTAAGAGTTATATATTATGTTATTCATACCACATGCATACCTAAAGTTTGATATCTGGTCATTAGCACTCTCTTGCTTTCCTTAGTAACATATTTCATAATGTAAACAACTTGTCGATTATATTCAAAACCAGAAACCTATTCAACTTGCCTCAATTAGAATGAAAAAAATGTCACCTTAGGTCATGTCCTATCCTATATCTTAAAGAAAATGTATGAGCAAGGTGGATAGAAAAAGCACTTCAGGAACTTGTCAATTCATAGGTCAATATTTGGTTTCATGGTCTAGTAGGAAGCAAAACTCTGTTGCACTATCCACTGCTGAAGCTGAGTACATTGCTCTTGGAAGTTGTGTGGCCCAAGTTCTTTGGTTGAAACAACAAGTATTGGATTTAGGAATACCTATAGGCACCTTCTCAATCTTTTATGACAACACTAGTGTCATATGTATATCTAAGAATCCTATCCAACATTCAAGGACTAAGCACATTGACATTAGGCATCACTTCATTAGAGACCATGTGACTAAGGGAGACATTGAGTTACACCATGTGACAACTGAAAATCAACTAGCTGACATCTTTACTAAACCACTGGCCTTTGACACTTTCAGCTCTTTAAGGACCAGATTGGGTGTGATTGACATAACTGCATGAACTTTTTCTTTCATTTGCTTTCTTTTGTTTTGTTCTTTTTCTTTTATTTGTTTTTCTATTACTCCTTGTTTTTTTCTTTTTTTTTTCTTTTTTTGATTTACTCTTAGTTTTTGGGTTTGGTGTGTTTTACCTTCTTTTATTAGTTTTCTTTTCTTTCTTATTTTTAAGTTTTTCAAAATCATCGCTGAAATGATATCGTATGTCTTGTCCTTGCTTTTGAAAATTTGTAGTCAATGTTTCTCTTAATCTATTAGATGGTAAAAATATTTTGTTGATTGTATCTCTTTCTCTAACCAATTTTAGTGGCATAGTTTTCTTTTCTAATAAAAAATCCATTTCAAATTAAAGATTGTGTATGAAATTAAGATCTTTTCTAAACATGCTTAAGAAAATCTATCTTGTCTTAATAATGCTAAAAGTCTTTTTGTGACATCAAGATCCCTCGTTACTCTTATCATTGGTTGTTGATTCTGTTTTATGAATAGTTCTTCCTTATGTTGGAGAGAGAGCTCCTATTCTCTAATATCTATAAGATATACTCACAACTAAGAATCCTTTTTAAGGGATTCTAAAAGAGTCATTAGCTTGCAAAAAAAAAAAGGAAGTGGCAAAAATGCCAAATTGAAATGAAAAAGTGTATCAAAAATCAAAAGATGCTCAAAGAGCCAATCTAATTGACAAGAGACATAAAATGAGCCCACTCTAAAGCAAGCTATTCTCTCTTTTTTAGTCTTTTAAAACTTAGAAGTTTCATGTATCAAAGGCTTGACTTCGACTGTTTTGTGATTGTGATAAATTCACTTTGGTTCATTATTTTATAATATATTTTATCTTAAACTAAGTGATGGATGGATTCTTTTTCTCATATCCAATTGATTTTTTGAGTTAGGTCATTGATTTCAAAAGACGATTCTACCATAAGAGAAAGTCCGAGCTAAGGGTAACCATGATCGAATATTCTACCGTTCTTTAGATTATTGAGATTGTTAACTCATTAACTCAGAAGTTTTTTAAAATCAATCACATGGAATACTTTATCATCTTCATGCCTTGGTAAAAAAAAAAGGTGTGTTGTGGTTTGCTTTTATTCTTTCTTCCCTCCTCCTTTTCAAGATGTTAAAAGGGGGAGAAGTTTATGTTGTTTTTACACTTATCGATTCCATAGTTTACTGCTATTTTTTTTTTTTTTCGTAGTGTTTTGCCATCATCAAAAAGGGGGAGATTGTTGCAAATTCTGATTCATGGACTATATTTTGATGATTGGAAAACACTCTTACTTGTCTTGAACTGCCTTTTACTACAGACTTTTTAGGAATCAATGATTGGACAGAAAAAATGGAGCCAGCTCAAGGATGGGTAGTTTAGGGTTGAGGTAGTCTGTAATTTTTGTTTTTGATTTCTTGAGTCAATTGTAATCTTTGAAGTTATTGATGCTAAGTAACCCTACACACACACACTTGAGAGACTTAGAATTTTTGTTTTTACTCATATCGGTCAGGACGATATTTTCATCATCCTAGACGATCGGGCTTAAAACAAAAAGTCTAAACATGGGTTCTTAATTAAGATAGTCGTCATTAGTGTATCGGCCTGGACAATACTTGTATCGGCCAGGACGATAGGCTCAAAACATAATGAAATTGCCGACATAAATAATTAAGGTATACTATATTTTTGATAATCGGCCAGGACAATATTTTGATCGGCCTGGACGATATTCACAATTATGCCTTAATTGATCAGTCAATCAAGGAGTTAATTAAGGATGATTGATACTATCATATCATCCTAGACGATCGCAAGATAGGCCAGAATGATCCACTCTATAATCCTTAGTAGCTCATGGATGATTAATATCGTCCTACACGAATTCAGGGCGATGTGCTGGATGATCGGGATCGGCCAGCTCCAAAACAGGGCGATGCTTATGACAATTTTGTACTGATTTGAACTGATCGGCCAGGACGATCATGAGATTGGCCTGGACGATCAACTAATTTCCAATCGTTCAGTTCAAATTCAGAGCGGTGCTCTGGCTGATCTTACGTGATTTGTACTAATCGGCCAGGACTGTTGCTAATTTTTATTCTTGGAGTATGTTTTGATGATTTGCAAACACTCTTACTTGTCTTGGATTGCCTTTTACTACTAACTTTTTAGGGATCAAAGATCGGATGAACAAACGACGCAAGTTCAAGATTTGGTGGCTAGCTAGGGTTGAGTCAGTCTATATTTTCCTTTTTTTTCTTCTTGAGTCAGTTTGTAATATCAAAGAGACTGATACTGAGTAACCTTACACACACACACTTGAGAGACTTAGAATTTCAATTTTTGCTCACATCGGCCAGGACGATTGTTTGGATCGGCCTTGATGATCTAGTTCAAAATAGAGATTCTAATCAGAATTCTAGATTAAGGCAGCCGTCATTAACAAATCGTCCTGGATGATACATATATCAGCCAGGATGATAAGCTCAAAATAGAAAGAACTTTCCTCCTTGTTTATTTTAGGTAAACTGTATTTTTGGAAATCGGCCAGGACGATCTTAGGATTAGCCTAGACGGTATCACACAATTATGAACAAAATAAACCTACAATCAAGGGAGCAATTAAGGGCAGAGTTGATATGATCATATTGTCATGAATGATATCATTATCGGTTAGGATGATATATTCAAAATCCTTAGTTGTACCTGGATGATGTGTATCGGCCAGAGCCAATTCAGGGCGATGCACTGGCGGATATGGATCAGACAGCACCAATTCAGGGCGATGCACTGGACGATATTTTTTTAATTTGAACTAATCGACTAGGACGATCGTGAGATCGGCCTGGACGATCAGACCAATTTTACCATCGTCTCACTTGAATTCAGAGCGGTGTGCTGGCAGATCTTTAGGAATTAGTACTAATCAGCCAGAAGGATGTCCAGATCGGCCTGGACGATAAAGTTGGCAAATTGCAATTAATGAGCTATTTTGAGCTCTTCTTTATAAGGGCTATTGGATTTCGTTTTTAACAATATTTTGCTGCTGTCTTGACCTGAGAAGACCTTAGGGGGGGAGAGAGAGAGAGAGAGAGAGAGAGAGAGGATCTTGTGAGGGGATTCACAAGGGTGCTTCAAGGATCGCTCTACTTCTTCTTCGTCTAGAGTTTCTCATATGTCGAACGGTCGGTAGAGGTAAGGTTTTTAGCATTTGATCGTGGTTTTCTGCCAGCTTTAGGTGGAAGCAAAAGGAGATAGGTTCTCTGCCTTGCCGGGGTGGCAAAAAGGAGTGCTTTGTGAGGGCTTCTCCGCCTAGCTGTGGGAGCTAAAGGAGAGACCTATTTTGTAGTGCAATACTTGGAGGGTGCCTCCATGGAGTGGACGTAGGTCGAGTTGATCGAACCATTATAAATTTTTGTGTTCTTATTTTTTCTTCCGCACTTTAATTTCCGCACTTATTTTCCTTTGTGGTGTGATTTGGTTTATGAGATTATGCTTTTGTTGAAAAGTTTTTTTAAAATATCAATTCACCCCCCCTCTTGGTTAGCTTGGGCCAATTCTATAGGGCTTAACATCCCTAACAAACTTTCAAGGATGATGTCCATATCGTCCTGGATGATAAGGTCGGCAACTTGCAATTAATGAGCTATTTTGAGCTCTTCTTTATAAGGGTTATTGATCAAACACTTTTTTGATGATCATTGGCTGTTATCTTGACCCGAGAAAACCTAAAGGAGAGAGAGAGAGAGAGAGAGAGAGAGAGAGAGAGAGAGAGAGAGGCAGAGAGAGAGGATCTTGTGAGGGTAAACTTGTCAGGGGATTCACAAGAGTTTCTCCAAGCATTGTTCCACTTCTTCTTCCCTAGAGTCTCTTATCCTTGGAAGGGTTGGGAGAGGTAAGTTTAAGCAAGTGATCGAGGTTCTCTACTTGCTTCAGGAGTAAGCAAAAGGATGATGGTTCTCTGCCTGGCCAGTGTGTGGCAAAAAGGAGGTTCTTTGTAAGGGCTTCTCCGCCTAGCTGTGGGGCTAAAGCAGAGTCACGATTGTAGTGCAATACTCTGAGGGCGCCTCCGGCGAGTGGACGTAGGTCGAGTTGACCGAACCATCATAAACCTTATATGTTCTTACTACTTCCGCATTTAATTTCCCGCATTATTTATTTAGAAATGTTACAACTCGAGCTCATTAGTTTTATGTTTTTGAAGATAACAAACATCTTTATATATCAAAGTATTTATCATTATATATTTGTTTGTGTGTATACTAATTTTGAGATAACAAAGAAATGAGAGACACATAGTTTTGTGTAATACACAGAGTGGAGGACTCCGAGGAGTGGCTGTTGGTCAAGATTGATCGAACCACTATATGATGTCTATTTTCTTTGATTTTATACAAATGGGCATTGAGGTATTTATGGATGCCTTTCTTAGTTTTGGCACCTCCTTTGATTCCTTCCTATATCATTTCACTAGTATGCTTAAACAATTTGTGGAAATAAATAAGGTGCAAAATTAGGAAAAGGGTTAATTTATGGTGGCTATGGAGATAATGTTAGGACATAAGATTTGAAAAATATAATTAGAGGTGGATAAGGCTTAGGATTTTATTATTTAACATTTATGGCCACCTACTTCAATAAAAGGCATAAGGAATTTTAGGATATGGTGGGTCTTATACAATGTTTATTAAATATTTTTAAAAATCACAAAACCATTGTATCATTTGTTGGAAAAGGATGTAATGTTTATGCTTGAAGATATATATCATATTGTATTTAATATTCTAAATTTAATAATTCCACATAATAAGCCTTTACATTTTGGGTTAATGTGTGATGCAAGAGATTATGGTTTTAGAGTTTTTTAGGTCAAAGGAAATACAAAAAATTTCAAGCAATATTTGAAAGTTTGTTAGAGTTCTTAAGCCTTTATGAACTAGCTCGAGACTAAAGAAGTGGGGGGGGGTGAATTTGTTGTTTTAAAAATTCATAAATAAAAAGAAAAATATTTTTGAATGTTTCAAAACAAATATGATCAACCTTTGATGTAGAATCAATTCACAAAAAAAAAAAATTAAAGATTTTAACCATATAAGCAACCACAAAAAATTAAAATGAAAAAAATAAAGTGCATAAATAAAATAGAAAGAACGTACCAGATTTTTACAGTGGTTCGATTGACCTACATCCACTCCGCTGAGCCTCCCCTCCAAGTATTACACTAAAACAATAATATCTCTCCTTTTGATCCCATAATAAGGCAAATTAAAATGCCCATACAAAATCTTTTCACCGAGTTTAGTGAGGTAGAGAACCTAGACTCCTTTTACTTCCTCTTGAAGCAGGTAGAGAACCCCAAATTAATTTGCAACCACCTGAAGAAGGCGGAGAACCTTTATCTAGTGCTAACGAAGACCTCTCAAGAGCCGCCAACAAGCCAAGGATGACAATTGGGGAAGATGACTTGAATCCTAGCTTGGAGAAACTTCTATGAAACACCTCACAAACTCCCCCTCAAAAGATTCTCTCTCTCCCTCTCCCATGCTCTCCTTCTCTTTTTTTAAGCACTCTTAGGTCAGCACTACAAAAAACCATTAATAACCAAGAGAGCGTAAATAGGACTTAAAAAATGCTCTAATTTTTAACTTACCATGAAAGATTATCTAGGAAAATCGACATATTATCCTGTCTGATTAGTTTAAATTAGCCCTTCCAGCCATAATGATTTGGGTTTGCTTTACGATTAGAACATATTGTTTATTCTGATAAGCCAGGATGAAGTAGAAATCATCACGTACAAATAGTTCAAAATCATACATTGTCATCCAGCAGATAGTTTGGAACATCCAAGAGATAAATTGATATTATATAGAAAAATAACTGATCATCTAGGATAATGCTTGGATCATCCTATACGATTAATTCAAAATTAGTGATTATGGTCCATTATATAGTTTGGGATGTCCAGGAGATTCAGGAGAGAACTAAGGTTTTTCATACAGATCATCCTGAATGATTTTGCAATCCTCTAGAATGATTTGATTGATCAATCAAACCACAATTTCTTTCCTTAGTCACTTAATAAATTTTGGCATGATTGATAATAATTGTCCATGACTCATCATATATGATTAGTATAATTTTAAGAGATTATAATCTTGCCTAAATGAGCTTGGAAATTAGCTTTTATGATTTGTGAATCGTCCAGGATGATGGGAATCTTCGATAATGATTTACTAAAGCAAGTTTATATGTCCTAGATGCCATAATTAGGGTTTCTATTTTTGATTGATCATCTAGGAAGATATAAAATCTTCATGTATGATAAGATCAAAAATAGAAAATATTCTAACTTACTAAATTTCTTCTCCTTATAGTGTGCGTGCAAGGTTACTTAGATTCAAGATCCATTATAGTATATTTGACTCAAGAAAAAGTAAAAAATACATTGAAATAGAAATTACAGGCTGAGATAATCCTAGTCTACCTGATCTTGAGCTGATTTGTATTCCAAGTGAACTTGTGGACTTGAAAGGTTAGTGAGGTGAGCACATAATGTTAAGATAGTTGATATTTGCATGTTTTACATTCTTGCAGCTTGTATAGTTTTGATGATTCTAAATATTATTGTTCTATGTGTAGTTACCTCCTAATAATTTTTAGAAGTTTTTTATTTACTCTTGTGTGTACTAACATTTCATGTGAATCAAACTCTCAAACACGAAGACTTCAAATCAAATTCAGCAAAAATATTTTGGAATTTTTGAAGCTTAAAAATGTTATTTGAATTGAGAGGGAGTGATTGTTATTGAGTGAATAAAAATTTACACACAAACTTAAGGAGATCATAAAATTTTATACTGATCGTACGGGACGATATTCGTTCGTACGGGACGATCAGTCAGTTATCTCCTATTAAGAGCACATGGAACGAACATGAACTGCTTAGGAAATTTTTTTAAGTCCTAATCGTTCAGACGAAATTAATTATCATCAAGGACGATTTGCTCTCACGAAGAATTTCGTCCAGATGAAATTAATTATCATCCGGGACAAGTTTCTCTCGGTAAGATTTTTGTCCAAACGAAATCAGTTCGTCCAGGATGATATAACTGACTTAAGATAGTTTTTCTATGTTCGTTCTGCTATTTTTGAAAAGGACCTAGTGATAACCCTTCATACCAGACGAACTAGGTTCGTACAGGACGATCAGCGTGTACGAAATTATTTAGTACACATATACAACAGGTTTGTTTCAAGGCTTTTTAGTAAAATCATCAGGGACAATTTTTGATCGTACGGGACAATCATAAGCATGATAACTTGAAATTTGCCATTATTAGATGGTTTTTCTTGTCGCTTATATATATATAGGCCATTCTAAACTGCCACTTAATCTTTTTGCTCATTGATATTCATGCCTATTGAAAAGAGAGTCAAGGAGAGAGTGTGAGAGAGCATTTGAAGGAGATTTCTTACCAATGGAGTGTGAAGGTTTCACTTGGTACTCAAGAGTAAGTGTTTCCACTTTCAAGTTTGAGACTACTTCACTCTTCTCTCTTTTCTTTTAGATTGGACTTGTGAAGAAGATCTTGGAGAAGATCCGGTTCTCTGCCGACACTTGGAAAGTGTGAACAGCCGAGGGTTCTCTGCCCACACTAGAAGAGTGCGAAAGGACAACGGTACTCTGCCAACACTGGGGATAGTGTGAAAGGATGAATGGTTCTCTGCCAACATCGAGTGAGTGTGAAAGGACAATGGTACTCTGCCAACACTGGGGATAGTGTGAAAGGATGAATAATTATCTGCTGACATTGGGGGAGTGTTAAAGGACGACGGTTCTCTGCCGCACCGGGTAGTGGTGAAAAGAGTTTGTAAAGGCTTCTCCGCCTTGTTGTGAGTGCTAAAGGAGAGTCACTATTGGTATTAGTGCAATACTCAGAGGGTGCCTCTGGGGAGTGGATGTAGGTCTGGTTTTGACCGAACCACTATAAATCTGGTGTCATTTATTTTCTGCTGCTTATTTACTTTTTGTAATTAAAACTTTGTGGTTTTTCTAGAAAAACTCACTAACTAAATTTTTGTTTCCTTAAAATTTTTAAAAGAGGGTTAATTTTTTTTTAATTACCAATTCCCCCCCCCCCCCTCTTGGTTAGCCTTGGAACATTTAATTAGGCTTAACATCCTAATTTTTATTGAACAAGTTTCAACACATAAATTAGATATGCAAGATTGGCAGTAGTCAAAGAACAATAATATTTGTTATCTTCAAAATCATAGAACTTGGGTCCAGATGTATAATAATCTCACCATTTTTTATGATGAAAAACATTATTATTGGAACATTTCAAATCACATATTTATTTTTTAAATTATTAAAAATTGAACATAAAATAAAGGAGAATAATATAAGCAAAGTAGAACAAATTTTACCAAAATAAGCAAATGATACAACACTAACACTACTCCCCCTTTTAAAATCACAAAAAAGATAAAATAGAAATATAACCAGTAAACAGAATATAATATAGAAATAAATACAAACATAAACCGAAAACATCAAAATAAACTTGAAAGACGAACTCTGATCAGGTGGAGGAGGTGGTGACTGAAAGAATCTATGAATGGAAGCAAACTGCTCCCAGAAGCAGATCATATCGTGGTCGTGATGTTTTTGTTGTTGGATTACGTAGGCATTGAATCTGCTTCCAACTAATCAAATTTCTTTACCACCTAATCAATCTGAGGTTTTTGGTTTATAGGGGTAGCTTTAGGAATAGAACCTTTCTCTTCTTCCCCAGGATCCTCATGCATACAGGGACGATGAGTATTGTGGAGGGTGTTGAAGGAGCTATTTGATTAGAAGTTCTAGAGGTGATTAGGTGGGGCAGGGGGTTGAAGGTTTTATTTCAATTCAATAAAATATGCAATTAAAGGCAATATTGGACATTAGAAGAACGTGACTTAGCACAACTAAACGCTAAATGCTTGAATAGTTTCTTTTGTTCTTTTAAATCAGAAGACTACATGCGGGTTTCTACTTGCAAAAGTGATAAGGACATATGGGATAGACTTTGTATAACATATGAGGGGACTATTGAGGTTAAGCAATCTAAACTTAATATCTTGTTGCATGATTATGAATTGTTTCGCATGAAACCAAATGAATCAATTTCTAAAATGTACACAAGATTCACACAAATTGTCAACTCTTTCCATGCTTTAGGTAGGGAGTTAACAAATGCTGAAATGATTAATAAAATTTTGAGATGCTTGCCTACTGCTTATGATGTAAAAATTATTGCAATTATAGAGTCTAAAGATTTAAACATATATTCCATTGACAATCTTTTAGGTTCGCTTATTGCTTATGAGCAAGGAGTTAGCCCAAGAAAGGTTGAAGTAGGTGAACCATGAAGGGAGAAGAACATAGCATTGAATGTGGAAGAGTCTAAAAGTGAAAATTCATAACCTGAGGATGAAGATGACATAGATTTGATTACTAAACAATTCAGAAGCTTTTTGAAGAGGAAGCAAAAGAGACGCCAACAATGGAATAGAGGTAAGTTCAATAGAATTGCAAAATTTTCTAATGAAGTTATTTTCTATGAATGCAGGAAACCTGGACATATAAAGACTGAATGCCCATTACTCAAAGCCAATCCTAGCAAGCAGAAAGTAGAGGAAAACCATTTGTGAAGAAGGGCAAAAAGAAGTTCCAAAGAGCTTTTGGGTGGACTCAGCTTCAGATTCATTGGAGACAGAAAAAGAAAAGGAAGTCACTAATTTATGCTTAATGGCTGACATACTTGATCATTCAGATGAAGAATAGGTATGTTACTTAACATATGATGAACTTTTTAAAGTTTCTGAACACATGCATGAAGCATATAAGAAGACAAAGAAATTGCATGCTAGCCTTTGTTTGGAATTGGAAGAACTTAAAAAAGAACATGAAATCCTTAGGAATGATCATGTTTTAATTGATAGCAACCACATAAAATTACTTGATGAGTTTGATGACTTGAATAAAAACCTTGAATGTTATAAATCATCCTTTGAAAAAACTTGAAAAAGATTTTAAAATTTTTAAGGATGAATTATAGATCAAATTTTATAGATCAAATTATTCAAATCGAATTTTGAAGGATATGAATTCATATTATATTTTGAAGATAAAAGCTCTCGAGGATAATAGGATACCTCCCAAACTTGAAGATTTCACTAATCCTATTTTGTATCCAAAATTTATGCAATCCCTAAAAAATCAAATGAATGGTAGAAGACTTAGGAAACCTTTTCCTAAGATGAAATGCAATATTTTTGGATTGATTGGACATATAGATCACACCTGTACTTCAAGGATGAAAAATTATTTGGTGTGGAAACCTAAGATGCATACCCCTAGGCATTTCATACATGCATCTTTTTATAAATTGACAAAAGGTGAGCCCAAACTTGTTTGGGTTCCTAGGTCTAACGTTTGATATTTTTGCAGGGTGGATCTCACACAAGGCCTCGTGAGAGCATGTGGTACCTGGATAGCAAATGTTCAAAATATATGACTGGAGATTCAACATAATTCATTTCGCTAGAAGCATGGAGTGGAGGCAAAGTTACACTTGGAGATAACACCACAAAAAGGTGATTCGGTCAGGTATAATTGGTAATATTAAAAACTTTTTTATTAAAAATGTGCTATTGGTAGAAGGCTTAAAACATAACTTGTTAAGTATATGTCAACTATGTGATAAAGGGTATTGTGTCAAATGTTTTCCTACTAGCTGCATATTAAGCCTTAATAATAAAGATGTTTTAAAAGGAAAAAGAATAAACAATGTTTATATGCTAGATTTGAATTGCTTTCATACTCCTACTACTTTTTGTCTGAAAACTGTATCTGATGAGTCATGGCTTTGGCATAGGAGACTTTGTCACTCTAGCATGAAAAATTATAGGAGAATTACTCAAAAAGACTTAGTGATAGGTATACTAAAACTAGACTTTACTAATGACCACCTTTGTGATGCATGTCAATTAGGTAAACAAGTGAAGACCTCTTTTCAAACCAATAAGGATCTTAGAACAAGTAAACCATTGGAAATTTTGCATATGGATCTTTTTGGGCCAGTCGAAACTGTAAGTCTAGGAGGGAAGGTATATAGATTTTTGATTGTGGATGATTATACTAGATTCACTTGGGTTAGATTTCTATTTCATAAGAGTGAATCATTTAAGGAATTTAGAAACTTTGCAACTTGGATTCAAAGAAAACTTGGGTGTGAAATCATAAATATACAAAGTGATCATGGAGGAGAATTTGAAAATGAAAGATTTGAGGATTATTATAAGGAAAATGGAATAGATCACAACTTTTCTGCACCTAAAACCCCTCAAAAGAATGGGGTAGTCAAATGGAAAAACAGAATATTAATAGAAGCCGCCTGAGCAATGTTGGCAGAATACTCACTTCCAAAATATTTTTGGGCTGAGGCGATTAGCACTGCATGTTATGTTCTGAATAGGGTGAATGTGAGATCAAAATTGAATAAAACACCCTATGAGTTGTTAAAGGGTAGAACACCAAATTTGAGTCATTTGCATGTTTTTGGATGCAAGGTGTTCATACATAATAATCGAAAATTTGCCTTATGAAAGTTTGATCCAAAATCAGATGAAGAAATTTTTGTTGGATGCTCAAGTTTTGGAAAATCTTTTAGAGTGTTTAATAAAAGAACTTTGAAAATAGAAGAGACCACACATGTTGTTTTTGATGAAATTGGAAATTTGGAAAAGCCAAAAGTTGTAGAATATGAGATTGAGGATAACTCCCAAGAGATTGGAAAGATAAATTTGGAAGAAAATTTGGAAGAAGGATTGAAAGAAATTTGGAAGAAAATTTGGAGATAGAAAACCCTTTGCCTAGAGATTTGAAATTTTCTAAAAACCACCCAAAGAAATTTATAATTGGTGAACCTAGTGAGTGTGTAAGGACTAGGCATGGATTAAACAAAGAAGTCAATTATTCAGCCTTCATTTTAACAATTGAACCCACTTATATTGATCAAGCACTATTGGATGAATTTTTTATTTTGGCCATGCAAGAAGAGTTGAATCAATTTGTAAGAAATAAAGTTTGGGAATTAACTTCACGGCCAAAGGATCCAAGTGTAGTTGGAACTAAGTGGGCATTCAAAAATAAAATGAATGACTCAGGAGTAGTAATTAGGAATAAGGCTAGATTAGTTGCTGAGGGGTATAATCAAATTTAAGGGATTAATTTTGAGGAAACTTTTGCCCCTGTAGCTAGACCTTGAAGCAATTAGGGTTTTGTTAGCCTTTGCCTGTTTTAGAGGATTTAAATTGTTTCAAATGGATATTAAAAGTGTCTTTTTAAATGGGGTAATTCAAGAAGATGTTTATGTAGAACAACCACCTAGATTTAAAAATTCTAAATACCTAAATATTGTTTTTAAGTTGAAAAAGGCATTGTATGGATTAAAATAGGCTCCTAGGGCGTAGTATGAGAGGTTGAGCACTTTCTTACTAGAAAGATCATTTGAAAAAGGAAGTGTAGATACAACACTCTTTTTAAAGAAATTTGGAAAAGATATACTCATTGTTCAATTTTATGTGGATGATATCATTTTTGGATTTTCAAATATAAATCTTTGTGATGAATTTTCTAAAATAATGTGTAGTGAATTTGAAATGAGTTTAATGAGAGATTTAAGTTACTTTCTAGGCTTTAGCATTAAGCAAATTGAGGAGGATACTTTTCTTATTCAATCTAAATATCTTAAGAACATCCTCAAAAAGAATAAAATGGACAACGCTAAATCTGTTAGTACACCAATGAGTTCCTCAGTTCAATTGGATAAGGACCCTAAGAGAAAATGTGTTGATCAAAAGAAATTTAGAGGGATAATTGGATCTTTATTTTACTTGACTACTAGCTGACCCGATATCATGTTTAGCGTTTGCTTGTGTGCTAGATTTCAATCAGATCCAAAAGAATCACATTTGACAGCAGTGAAACAGATTTTAAGATATCTGTTAGGAACTCAAAATAAAGGAATTTGGTATCCTATGTTTAGCACTTTCTTTGAAATAATTGGTTATTCAGATTCTGACTTTGCAGGTTGTAGGGTGGATAGAAAAAGCACTTATGGAACATGTCAATTCATTGGAAATTCTTTAGTGTCTTGGTCCAGTAGAAAACAAAATTCAGTAGCCCTATCCACTGCAGAAGTTGAATACATTGCATTAGGAAGTTGTGTGGCATAAGAACTTTGGTTGAAATAATAGTTGATTGATTTAGGATTAACAATAGGCACTATTCCAATTTATTTTTATAACACTAGTGCTATTTGCATTTCTAAAAATCCTATTCAACATTCAAGAACCAAACATATAGACATAAGGCATCATTTCATAAGGGGTCATGTTTCAAAAGGTGAAATTGAACTTATACATGTTTCTACTGAAAAACAACTTGCAGACAATTTTACAAAACCTTTAGCCTTTGATACTTTCAGTACATTAAGAACAAGGCTTGGTGTAATTGATTTAAATGCTTGAATAAAAATGTTTTTGCAACATTGATGTTTTATTTTCGTAGTTTATGTTTTTGTGAATTTTTGTGTTTTTAAGTTTATTTTTTGAGTGATTTTTTATAGTTTGTACATTTTTATTGTTCATTGTGTTTTGTGTGTTTATTTTGTTTGTTTTGATAAAAATACAAAAAATAAAAAATTTTGTGTGTTGATCATCCGGAACGAAATTTTTTTGTACGGGACGATGTGTTCAAATGCATGAAATTGTCAGATTTTAAAACTGATTCGTGCAGTTTTTCAGTTTTTATATAGTTTGTCTGTAGGATCGTAAGATCGTCCGGGATGAAATTTTTTAATAACTGTGCAAAAAATGAGAAAACAGTTGAATGGATAAGGTGGTTTTTATTATTGAACTTCGTCTGTACGAACCTCAAGTTCGTTTAGACGACATGTGGCATTTCGAAGTAGGGGACGGTTTTAACTGGCATTAAAACGATCATAAATATTGATCGTCTGGATGAACCCGTGTTCGTCTGTATGATCCGTCAGGTCAAAAGTCTGTACGAAAGGATGCATCGTAAGTTATGTTGATTACAAAAAGTTGTTTCATTTTGGATGAATTCGATCGTCTGTAAGAAAGTTTTTTGTCCAGACGAATGTGAATTTTTGTCCGGGATGAATATTTTTTGTCCGGGATGAATGTATCATTTTCTTTAAATAGAAAGGCTTTCTAACTCAACAATCACACTTCCAAAAATCACTTTCAATCCCTTTCTTATAATAGATCATTTGTCAAATGGCCTCCTCTAGCAAGCGTCAAAAGGTACTGGCAAAGAAACCCCACAGGAATTCCTCAGAAAATTTCTTGTCTAAAGCAAATGAGGATTCCTTTCCTCAATTTGCCTCTGCCAAAATTACACCATCTAGGATTCTGATTCAAGATGAGATTACTTTCAAGGTAATGCATCTATTTTCTTCAACTTAGTTTGGATTCATTCTCACACTCATCCACCTATACAATAAAGAAACCTTCCATTATTTCTTAGCCAACATGACTTTCAACTCCGATCGCTCTTCTGTCCATTCTTATGTTCATAAACAAAATGTAGAAATCACTAAGCATGACTTAGGTGCATTTCTAAATTTAAGAACTGAAGGAATTAGAGCCCATTCCTTAATCACTCATGGAGAATATAAATGGTTTGAAATAAACAAGTTGATTAGAGGAAATAGCATAGATGATCATGTTGCTAGAGTTTCTGGACTTCTCCAAATAGCTCGAATCATCCAGAACATCCTTAGATCCTCAATCATTTCAAAAGCTGGTGATAGAGCAAACATTACTCCACTTCTATCTACTGTGACCTTTCTAATCATGAAAGAAGAACCTATTGATGAAGCCCAACTTATCTTAGATTATCTTTATGGGCTATCCGAAATTGGGCATGCTGATCAGAAAATGAAAAGATACATTGCCTTGGGTCACTTAGTCACATATGTTTTGGAGAAGAAGTATAAAATTGTTCATCCGGATCAAGAATATAAGGAACCTCTCTACTTCAACGATGCTTCATTTAAAGCGATCTTCAATGAGGATAAAGGAAAATCACATCCTAGTGATTCAGAAGAAGAAGAAGTAGGAACATTTGCACCTGAACCAAATTTTCAAAATTTGGTTGAAAGATTTGATCATCTTGAAACTCATTTTGATCAACGTTTTGATCATTTTGATGCTCAATTACAGCAGCAACAACAAGACATTGGTAATATAAGAGATCAAGTGAATGATATAAATACCAATGTAACGTTAATGGGTTCCTACTTCAACTTCTTTGGTGGTGTTCCTCCTCCTCTTCCTCAAGATTAGAGTGCTTAGTGTTTGTTTTAGTTGATTTGATGTATGTCTTTTCTTAGTTTGCTTGTGATTTAGGAAGTTTTATTGTATCTTTCATTTTATGTATGTTTTGTATTGATATCTAGAAATGATTGTTTAATCTTTAATTTGATATCAATATATGTTATTTTTGCTTTAGATTTGAGTTGTTCTGTGAAATGTGTTTAAACTTAATGAATTTCATTAGTCTTTTTAATCTTAATTGTGCTTTAGACTAGATTGTAAATTAAATTTCATTTTATTAGAAAATCTAGTTTTTCTAAATTTAAATTTTATTTATAACTTGTTTATAATTAGAATTTTTAAATTTTATGTCTTTCATTTAGACTACATTACATTTAATATTATTATTGTAATTTAGATGTTTTCTTATTTTATATTTCATTTTTCAAATTGTATTTTTGCACTTAGAAAAATTTGAAATTTTTTATTATTGACTTTGGAAAGAATACAATTACTCTTGAAAATTGTACAAATGTACAAAAATCAAAAGGAATGCGTAAAAGATTGCAAATATGAAAAAGATGCATAAAATAAGCCCAAAGTAAAAAGATGCACAAAAATGTGCCATAAATTTGAAAAAGATGCGCAAAGCGCCACATGTGGTAGTTTTCTTCTTTCCAGATTCTTTTAATCTCTTAATTCAAATTGATCTTATGTTCATTTATATTTTTATTGAAATTTGAAATATACAATTTTATTTTAAAATCCTTCTTGCAATGAATTTCTTTATCTCAATGTCTAAATTGAATCATGTCTTTGAAAAATTCTTCTTATTTACAATGTTATATCACTTCTTAAGTTCTATGAATTTCTATGATTTGCCTAATGTTTTTAATTTTATTTGCAAAAATTATATAAATCACTCTCAAGATTAAATTATCAAATGAATTTCATATGATTACTTACATTTCTTGTCTATTTCTTCTTCACTTTTTATTGTTTTAAAAAAGGGGGAGAAATTATTTTGTTTGTATTATGTTTTTGTTTTTCTGTTTTTTTATCTTTCATCGTTTGTTTTGGTGTTTTTTTTTTGTCTTTCGTTATGTATGTTTTATGTGTATAAAATTTTTGAAAAAAAAAATTCTTTGGTTCAAATTGCCTCCTTATTTTCATGTATTTATCATTTCAGGGGGAGTTTAGGAGATTATTAAAATTTGAAATCCTACAAAAAAAAAAAATTATTTTGCCATCATCAAAAAGGGGGAGATTGTTAAGAGGGTTGCTATTTGCATGTTTTACATTCTTGCAACTTGTATAATTTTGATGATTCCAAATATTATTGTTCTATGTGTAGTTATCTCCTAACATTTTGGAAAATCCTAGTACTGATCAAGTAGAAAATGCAGACAAATCACCATGTTGGAAAATCAAAATATGGATCCTACAAGTGGTTTAGTTGTTCATAATTTTGGAGCTGAAAACACTGTTAACTCTAGCATTCCCTTGAAGCAAGTGATTCAAATTGAGAACAAAATGATTTCAAATAATGATGAAGATGATGGTGGTCTGATACAAAATTAGTGTGACTCAAATCATAGAAAAGGGAACAATTGGAAAAATGAGGATGATGGAGAGGAAGAATATATTGACGAAGGAGAATTCATACCTAGCAAGAATGCATCACTAATTAAGAATTCTAGATGTATAAATGAAGTTTCATTGTTGTCTCCACCCACTAATCAATTCACAAATAATATTAAAAGTGGTTATACCAAAGCTGGTAGGAAGAAAAATAAAAATAATAAACTAACAGATTATCAATCATCTAGAGTTACTTGAGCTTCTATTCCCTCTTCTTGCAATGGTTAAAGCCATCATTTCGAATATTGGAGGTGTGGGTAACCAGCCTTCTTTGGATTAGCAAAAAATTTATGTAGGATTCATAACATTAAAATTTTGACTCTTCTTGAACATTTAATTTCTTCTTTTAAACTAGATTCTATTCATATTAAGTTGGTTTTGATTTATCATTTAGTAATTGTGCTAATAAAATTTAGATTTTTTGGAAAAATTGGGTAAATTTATGCATTCTCTATGACCATCCTCAAGCTGTTCGTACTAGTATTATGTTTCTTCAATTTTATTATTTTTATTCCTTTCTTTATGCCTCCTATTTTATGATTACTAGGAGAATTTATGGACTCAAATATCTAATTTTTCTAATAATATTTCTGATTCTTGGATGATTTGTGGGGATTTTAACTCTATCTCGAATGCTTTTGAGAGGGTAGGTGGGAACCCTCCCAATTTTCAAGCTATGGAAGACTTTAATGATATGATCTTCAATGCAAATTTACATGATATTGGTTTTAATGGCCATGCTTTTACGTGAAATCAAGCTACTATGTGGCAGTTCGTAGATCGCATTCTTTTTGATAATTATTGGATTTCTAAATTTCCTAGCACTCATATTGAGCATTTATCTAGAACTTTATCAGACCATTCTCCTCTTCTTTTAAATATTTTTGTACAACATAATAGTATTAAACCTCCTTTTATATCTCAAAACATGTGGCTTCTTCATGAATCTTTTCTTAATATTATTGAAAGCAATTGGCAGGCCCCTTTATTTCCTTTTAATAATATTTTTGATATGACTAGATTTTGGTTTAAGCTCAAAAGTCTTAAACAAAAGTTGAATTGGTGGAATAAATTTGTGTTCAAGAACTTATTTCTAATATTATGCATTCTTAGATTCAAGTCGCTTTGGATGATAATAATTATATGCTTCACCCTACTGTGTAAAACGTTTCCTTACATAATGATTACAATAATGTTTTATTTAAACTTCAAATTAAAGAAGAAGTCTTTGGAGACAAAAAGAGGCTTTTAAATTTGTTGTGGAGGGAGATAGGAAAACAAATTTTTTCATAATATTACTAATCATAAGAAGGTTGCTAGTTTCATTCACAAAATTATTAAGTTTGATGGGTCACACATTAATTCGCCTGAGTTAATTTATCAATATAGTATTGATCATTTTAAGAATGTATTTAACGCAGACCTTCATTTGAAGTTGCATGTGGTCTTATCTTTTAATTTTTCTATTATTTATGAGGAGGAAAATAATATGCTTGCTAAAATTTCTTCTGTCAATGAAATTTGGGTGGATCAAAGATATGAATAGTGATTCTATTGCTGGTCCTGATGGTTTTACAATGAAATTCTTTTAGAAAACTTTGCATATTATTAAATAGGATTTGATCATATTATTAAAGAGGATTTGATCAACACTGTCATTGATTTCTTTATAGGCAATCCTTATCCTAATTTTTTTACTTCCACTTCCATTATTCTTATTCCAAAAGTTATGTCACTAATTTCTAGAGTGATTTTCAGCCAATTAGTCTTTTCTCTTTTTTCAACAAGTTAAATGCTAAATTGATTATGAAGAGATTAGCTTTAAATCTTCCAAAAATTATCTTTTTAAAACAAACTGGTTTTGTTAAAGATTGTTCTATTTTTGATAATGTCTTATTGGCTCAAGGATTAGTCCATGACTTGGAAGCTAAAATTACTAGTGTTAATGGTATCTTCAAAATTGATATTATCAAAGCCTATGATAATCTCAACTGGGATTTTCTCTACCATGCTTAAGGCTTTTGGTTTCTGTAATGGATTTATCACAATCATCAAGAACTTTATTGAGCATTATTTCTTTTTTATTATTATTAATGGAAAGAACCATGGTTTTTTTAAGTAAATCTTAGGTGTTTAACAGGGGAATCCCTTATCCCTTACTTTGTTTATTTTGGCAGTGGAATATCTTTCTAGAGGCCATAATGACCTTTTTAGAAAGCATCCCACTATAAAGTACCAGACCTTATGTGGTTTACCTATTTCATATTTGAGTTTTATTAATGATTTATTATTCAATTTAACAATTCCATAAATATGTTGAACATTCTTTTTAGATTTCTTCATCAATTTCAAACTTCTAGTGGTTTAATGTTTAATCCTCTTAAAAGTTGCTTTATTTCTATGAAGCCTATTTCAAGTAAAAGAATTAGTTCTATTCAGAACAATTTTGGTTTTATGTGCAAGAAATTACCCCTGAAGTATTTAGGAACTCCCCTTTTTAAGGGCAAGAATATATCACATTTCTTTGGATACATTTCCTCTACTATTAAAAAAAAAAAAAACACTTTCTACATTGGATTTTTATTTTCTTTCTTTTGGTAGTAGATTAGTGTTAATCAAGAGTGTTTTTTGATCTATTCCAAACTATTTATTTAATGAGCTTTATCCCACTAAGACTACTTGTAGTAGGCTTGAAAGAATTTTCAACATGTTTTTTTTGGGAGCTAAGGAGGGGAAGTCAACTATTTGTTGGGCCTCTTGGAATAATTTCTTTGGTGTTCAAGATCAAAGTAAGGTTGGTCTTAAGAATTTAAGTGACATGGCTCTTATTTTTTATTATAAACTTTGGTTTAATTTTAGGACTAAGAAAAGCCTTTTGGCTAAGTTCATGGCTGTTAAGTATTGTACTGGAAAGCACCCTTTCGTAGATTCTTTTAAAAAGGGGTATTTTTTTATTGGAAGAGATTGTGGTCCATTAAATGGGATGCTGAGAATTTTATTCAATGAGGCTTGGGTTTGGGAGACATTTTCTTTTGGCAAGACAATTGGTTAGGGATATCTTCTATTGATAATCTACTTAATACTCACACCACTAGTGCTTGCAAGGTTTCTATTTTTTTTTAATGATGATAAGTGGAATATGGATTATCTTTCTGAGATGGTGCATAATTTTGTCATCAATCTTATTTTGAAAGTTCCCCTGTAATTGGATAAAAAAAACTACAGTTTGTTTAATAAATATAATGATTGGTGTTTTAATTTGAAAGAAGTTTGGCATTCCCTTAGGAACTCTTATGAGAAATATTAGATCTTCTCTTCCATTTGGTATAAAGGAATTCTTATATTTTATTCGATTCTTACTTGGAGAATTTTGAACAACTACATCCTTATGGATACTATTTTAATCAAGAGGGGTTTAAACATTGTATCTAAATGTCAATGTTGTTTTCACTTGGAGAACTTAAATCATCTTTTTGCTAATGGTCCTATTTCTATGATAGTGTGGTTATTTTTTTATAATTCATTTAATAATCAGCTTTGTTATAATTATTATAATATTAAGAGTATTATGCAAGTTTGGTATGTGTCTTCTAAAGGTTACATGCGTAATACTCTTCATGTTATTATTTGTTGGTTGCTTTAGAAATTAGAAATGAGTCAAAATATGATAACATTACCACGAATGCTTTGAGAAATATTTTAAAGTTAACGATAAAGTGACAGTTATATTCAACCTATTTGATTAATGGGAGTAACTTTAATGGTTTTTTTGAATATGCTTAGTTTTTTAATGTTAATATTTCTTCTAATTCCCATTTTTGTAAAGTTACTATTTTTAAATAGATGAAACCTCCCTTTGGTGTTCATAAGCTCAATATTGATGGTTCTTTTAAAACTTTAAAAGCTTATTGTGGTGGGCTGATTCGTGATTATAATGGCGATATTATTATGGCTGTCATTGGTCCCTCTTGGCATGGATTACATTCTTATTGATCTGAACCTCTGTGCCATTTTTCTTGATGGGACATTTAATTAAAATTTATGATCAAGGATCTGATTGTTGTTGGATAAATTTTGGGTGTGTGAATTTTATTTATATTTGATGTAGAGCAACAGTTGAGATTTTCTAGATAGAAAGAGAGTCCCAAATTTTTTGGAGAGAGAAAAAATTTCATTTTGAATTTCAGATTCCCAAAAATTTCGTAATCCAATTATGACGGTGGAGGGCCACCGTCCTCCGTCATTCGATGCCACTTATGGCCTTCGTTCATCAATAAATTCTATTCGTATTCTTCCACATTCCAATCATGGTTTGTCTCCCCCTGATTTTGGTGATGCAAGTTTGATGTTTGATCATGAGGCCAAACCAGGGTATAAATCTGTTGGAGCCTTGGTTATTAATGAAGGAGGATTAATTCAGCCTAGGAAACAACTGGATTATGTTGTAAAAGGTAAGAAGGTTCCTATGGATTCCCAGATAAAGTCCATAATCTATCTGGTTTTCAAAAATAAGTAAAACTTCATCTCTAATCTTCCAACAGTGATTCTAAATTTCTGTATTAAAATCTGAATTGATAATATAGAAGGGTGTCTTGTGTATTAATTCCTCGGTTCATATGGGAAAAGAGAATTATGTATGTGGATGTTCATCCCTTGCTTCTGAAGCTATAGCTGTCGAGGAGGTTTCTGTAATAGGGAAACCTGTCAATGTGCAAATTTCTACTATTTATTTGGGTAAGCTACACGAATGCATCTCAGCTGATCTGGGCAATTGCAATACTATGGAAAATTTCATATCTGATTTACCTCCATAATGTAGTAAGGTGATCACAAATGCATCGAATAAGAAAACAAATTTTAAATTAATTGATTTTGATTTCATAGACTATTTGTCTGAAGATGGTGTAGTAAAGCTTAACATGCAAAAAGAGTTAGAAAATACAAACAAATTATTGAAATCTTTAGTCATGAATGTTTTTGGAGATTTTGTACCTTATCATGCTATTGGGATAGACTTAAGGATATAATGGACTCAATTTGGAAAGTTCCATATGACTCTACCTGGAGGTGGATTGGTATTATGTGTATTTGAAGATCCAAAGGCTCTTGAATCAGTTCTTTCTAGCGGTCCTTGGTATGTGAATGGGCATATCATTGGTTTGGTCAAATGGACTCCAGCATTTCAACCCACTTCTCTAAAAGGTTTAACTGCACCAGTTTGGATTAGGATGCCAAATCTCTCATTACAGTGTTGGGATGAAATTAATGTATGTAGAATTGCTTCGATGGTTGGAACTCCGTATTTAATTGATGAAAACCTGTTTCAATGGGGAAAAAGGGAGTCGCCATAATTTGTGTCATGATCAAGCTAGAAAATAGTTTTCCTTTGGGTGTTTGGGTTGAAGGAGTCTCAGACAAATTTCACCAAAAAATTGAGTATGAAAGAATATTGGAATTTTGTTTCAACTGCGGTAAGTGGCTGTACAAAGGCTGGATTAGTAAATAGGATGGATTCTAATAAATAAAGCAGTTCCAATAAACAAACTGCTATTTTAAATAAGCCTAACTCAACAACTACTTTGATGAATGAAGGAGTCAATGAGATTGATAACGATGGATATGGTCCTTGGATTCATGTGGACTATGAGAAGAGAAGAGTCAACATTTTGAAATTCAAAAATACCTAGACTATACCTAGTTCGAAAGCGTCTAACAAGCCTTTGAAAATGAAAGAAGATGAAGTTGCTGGGAAGATGGAAGGTTTGAAGGACGTTGGGAATGCTAAAGGCAATCATAGTGAAGATGTTAATGTGGTAACAAACTCTCAGGATGAAGATTTGCATTTAGAAGTAATTTCTAGCCCTCTTGATAAGGTTGTTTAGAACATGAAGAGTGATGTATCTGTTATAAAAGGGATTGTTGTCTTCAATTCTAACTACATTCCCGAGAATGGTAATCAGTTTTATGTCTTAATTTAATTGCTTGAAGAAGGAGATTGCCTTAATTCTAAGGCATTGGAGTCCTCTAGCTTTCCATTTCATATAGATTAAGATGGATACATTATTCGGGAGGATGTAAGTGAAGTAAAGGATGTTCAGTTTAGCATCTTGGGTGATGATTCAGTTAATGTCAAGAAAAAAGTCATGAAATAACTCAAAGTTTTGAGGCCTATTTGATTGGTCCCAAGAAATAGGAAAGTGGAAAGAGATCCGAAGAAGTTGGGGAACTCTTCCCCTAATATTTAATGAAGTCTTCCATAGCTTTTTGGAATTGTAAAGGAGCTAGGAAAAGCAAAGCTTCACTTTACCTAATGAAATTTATAAAAGATCATGGGGTTTTATTTCTTGGGTTTCTTGAAACCATGTTGTCGTCTATTAATAGAAGAGATGTGAATTTGTTGATAGGCATGGATTGAGACTTTTTCATGTTCAATCTGAAGGATTATTTGGTGGATTCATTGTTTTATGGAATAGTAAGATGGCTTCGTTTAAGGTTTTGGAATCTTCTTCCCAACTGGTGGTAGGGGAACTAGACATTCTTAATAGAGGAAAGTGGAATATTTCTACTGTATATGGAAGTAGGGCTATTTATAAAAGGAGGTCTCTTTGGGAAGGAATGGAATATCATGTGTTTAAAGAAATCCCTATGGTAGTGGGTGGTGACTTTAATTGTTTGTTATCTAGGGAGGACATGAAGGGAGGGATGAAGTTTATTTATTCTCATGGTCCTAAGGAGATGAAGTCCTATATAACATGTAATGATTTACATGATGTTGGGTGTATTGGTCCCAGATACACTTGGTGCAACAAGAAGAAGGGGGTTGAAAGGATCCTTGAGAAGTTGGATAAATGTCTACTAAATTCAGGAACTTCGAGCTCTTCTCACCAATTTGTGGTAAGGCATTTGGCCAGAGTTGCATTGGACCATTGTTCGATTTTGTTGAACTTATTGGATTTCAACGAGTTGTGTAAGAAGAATAAAAAGTTTAAAGATTTTGGGCCTCAATTCCAGCTTCAAAGGCTATTGTTAGGAGAGCATTGGGGAGAAAAGATGGTGGAGATCTATCTCAAATTATGAATCAGAAGATGAATAGAGCTTTAAAGGCTTTGTATTATTTGAGTAGAGCCAAATATAAAGTTTTAAACCAGTCAAAAGTTTGTTTGAAGAAACAAATTCTAGAATTGCAAATGGACGCTGAAATCAAAAATCTGTCAGAGGAGGAAATGTGGTAATTGAAAACAAAAATAGATTGTTTGAACTCTACATTTGCTCAGCTTTGTGCATGGTGGAGGCAGCGAGCCAAAGTTAAATGGCTTATGGAAGGAGACTCAAATACTAGATTTTTTTATGCATATGCTAGTGCTACAAGGAATTTAAATTTCATTCACAAAATCAAGGATGAGAATGGTCTGATTCTTGAAGAGTAGCAACAAGTTGATAATGTTTTACTCAGCTACTTCAAGGATAAGTGGAAAGAAAGGGGTTGTTCTTTGGTTGGATGGCCAATTTCGGGGAATAACTTGAATGAAGAAGACTTAGTTGTGGTAAACAGATAATTTTCCTTGGAAGATATGGAGAAGGTAATCAAAGATGTTTGTGGGAACATTGCTCTGGGTAAAGATGGTATTTCATATTCTTTTATCAAATCATATTGGTCTATAATCAAGGAAGATTTATGGAATGCTATGGATCACTTCTTCAAAAATGGGAAGATGTATAAAGAGTGGAAAGAAACTGTTCTGGTATTGATTCCAAAGGTAACGAATCCTTTGTCTCCTTCTAACTTTAGACTGATAAGTTTAAGCAACTCAGTTTATAAGATACTTGAATAGATGATTTTAAACAGATTACGGCTTGTTATTCCTAATTTAATTTTGGGGGAGCAATTGGATTTTTTGAAAGGACGGGCTATTTCAGATAATGTCTTCGAAGCTCATGAAGTCTTTCACAAGTTTAGGTACTCTAAATATTCTAAAAGTTTAGTTTCCTTCAAGATAGACATGGAACAAGTATACGATTAAATGGGATGGCCAACTTTATGCAAGGTAATGGAGTATTTTGGTTTTCCAGCTGAATTTGCTAATCTTATTATAGATTATGTTTATAGTCCTTGCCTTTCTTTATCTATGAATGAAAACTTCTCCAATTGGATCGAAGAAAAGAGTGGTTTTTTCCAAGGATGCTCGTTGTCTCCTTTTTTGTTTATTTTATGTTCACACCTACTTTTAAATGCTTTTTCTCAAAAGAAGGATTTGGTTGGTATTCGGATTTCTTTTAATGGGACTATGATATCTCACGAACTTTATGCCGATGATACTATTATTTTTTCTAAAGTAAGAATGAAGATGATTAAGGAGGTTAAAAGTATACTTATGGACTTTTGTAGTTGGACGGGTCAAAGGGTGAATTCAAAAAAATCTGGAATTCTTTTTGGGAAATTAGTCAAGTGGAAAAAGAGGAAAATAATTGTTAGATTCATGAACTTAAAGGAGATCAAGGAATTATCTTACTTGGCCATTAAAGTTGCTTTGAGGAGACTTGTTAAAGCTGACTTTCAGTTTATCTCCTAGTAAGAGCACATGGAATGAACAGGAACTGCAAAGAAATTTTTCTAACTCCTGATCGTCCAGGACGAAATATTTTTGTCCCGGGACGACCTGGGCTGTGAAAAAATTTCATCAAGACAAAATCATTTTCATCCCAAGACGGCTTGGGCTCTGTATAAATTTTGTCCAGACAAAATATTTTCATCCCAGAACGATGGAACCGACAGATAGTTTTCTGATTTTGTTCTACAGTTTTTGGAAACCACCTTGTGATTACCATTCGTACCGGACGAACTTTGTTCGTACAGGACGATCAGTGTGTACGAAATTATTTTGTACACATAGCATTAGGTTCGTTTCCTAGGCTTTTAACTAAAATTGTCCGGGACGATTTTTGATCGTACGGGACAATCATGTGCATGATAACTTGAAATTTGCCATGTTTAGATGGGTTTTCTTGTCTCTTCTATATATAGGCCATTCTAAACTGTAACTTTATCTTTTTGCTTACTGATCTTCATGCCTATTACGAAGAGAGTCAAAAAGAGAATGTGAGAGAGCATTTGAAGGAGATTTCTTTCCATTGGAGCGTGAAGGTTTCACTTGGTACTCAAGGGTAAGAGTTTCTACTTTTAAGTTTGTGATTACTTCACTATTCTCTCTTTTCTTTTAGATTGAACTTTTGAAGAAGATCTTCAAGGAGATCCGGTTCTCTGCCAACACTTGGAAAGTGTGAACAGCCGCGGGTTATCTACCCCCACACTAAGAGAGTGTGAATGGATGAAGGGTTCTATGCCTACACCGGGAGAGTGTGAAAGGACGGACGGTTCTCTACCAACATCAGGGTAGTGTGAAAGGATGACGGTACTCTGCCAACACTAGGGATAGTGTGAAAGGACAAACAGTTCTCTGCCAACATCGGGGGAGTGTGAAAGGACGACAGTTCTCTACCGTACCGGGTAGTGGTGAAAAGAGTTTGTAAAGGCTTCTCCGCCTTGCTGTGGGTGCAAAAGGAGAGTCACTAGTGGTATTAGTGCAATACTCGGAGGGTGACTCCGGGGAGTGGATATAGGTCTTGTTTTGACCGAACCACTATAAACTTTGGTTTCTTTTATTTTTCGCTGCTTATTTACTTTTTGTGCTGAAACTTTGTGGTTGAAAAATATTTTCTAGAAAAACTCACAAATTAAATTGTTGTTTCCTTTAAATTTTAAAAGAGGGTTAAAAATTTATAATTACCAATTCACCCACTTTCTTGGTTAGCCGTGGGACATTAATTAGGCTTAACATCCTAGTTCTTATTGAACGTGTTTCAACATCAACAAGTTGTATCAGAACTTTATTTAAATATCATAAGTTTATACTTTTTTTTAATAACAAGCCTGTCTAAATTTGGAAACTGAAACTCACCAGAAGGTTACTCAATTACGAAACCTCTTTTGTTTGACAACATCCCTTTTGATTTTTGGAAAACATGTATGTCTACATTTTTATGTAGATCTTAGTTCAAGAAGGGTATACAAAATCAACTAGATTAGTTGATGGTATTAGAGTTGAATCACTCTTTATAGATTGGACTATATAAAAAAGTGAATTAGCTCAACTTAATGCAAAATATTTAAACAGTTTCTTTCGTGTACTTAAGTTAGAAGACTACATGCGGGTTTCCACTTGAAAAAGAAGAAAGTACATATGGGATAGACTTTATATTACTTATGAAGTTACAAATGGAGTAAAATAATCTAGACTAAACATCTTCTTACTTGACTATGAATTGTTTCACATGAAACCAAATGAATCCATCTCTGAAATGTATACAAGATTTACTCAAATTATTACTTCTGTACATGCATTGGATGGGGAACTAACGAACATTGAAATGATTAATAAGATTCTTCATTGTTTGCCTACAACATATGATGCTAAAATAACTGCAATTATAAAGTCTAAATATTTGAATATTTACTCTATTGATAATCTACTTAGTTCACTAATTGCCTACGAGAAAGGAGTGAGTCAAAGGAAGATTGATGCAGGTGAACAACGAAAGGAGAAGATCATTACACTAAAAGTGCAGGAGTAAGAGAGTGATCTATTGCAACTTCACGATGAGGACAACATTGATTTAATTACTAGTTAGTTTGAAAGCTTTCTAAAGAGAAAGAAAAATAGACACCAATAGTGGAATAGAGATAAATTTAATAAAAATGCTAAGGTTTCAAATCATGTGATTTACTATGAATGCTGGAAACCTGGACTCATAAAGTCAAACTGCCCAAACCTAAAAGCTACTCCTAGCAAGGGGAAGGAAGAAGAGAAACCAAATGTGAAGAAGGGAAAGAAGAGATTCCAAAGAGCTCTTTGGGGGACTCTACTTTGGATTCATCAGAAACATAGAAGGATAAGGAAGTAACCAACTTGTGCTTAATGGCAGATAATCTTGATCAGTCAGATTAAGAAGAGGTATATATGACTTGACCTATGCTGAACTGTTAGAAGTTCCTGAAAGAATTAATGACGCATATAGGAAGCTTAAAAAATGCATGCTAATATGAATTTAGAATTTTAAGAATTACTAACGGAACATAAAATCCTTAGGAAATATCATGCATTTATAGATAATAACCATAAGACCTTACTTGATGAATTTGATAACTTAAATAAAGAGAATGAGATCTTAAAATCATCTTATGTAAAATTAGAAAATGAATTCAAAGATTTTAAGGATGATTCTGAGAGAAGATTGAAAGTTCGTTAGGGATGTTAGTCCCTAAAGAACTGGCCCAAGGCTAACAAAGAGAGAGGTGAATTTGAAAAGAAGAAACTTTAAGCAAAGTACAAACCAAATCACCACAAATAAAGTGCGGAAATTAAATAAATGTGGAAGCGATAATAAGAAAAGAATACACCAAATTTATAGTGGTTCGGTCAAACCTTGACCTACGTCCACTCCTTGGAGGCACCCTCCAAGTATTACACTAAATAGTGTCTCTCCTGTAGCCCCCACAACTAGGCGGAGAAGCCCTTACAAAATCACTTTCACTTTTCGAGGTGCGGCGGACTCGCCGGGTACTTTGACACCAAAGAGATCTTCTTCTTTGGTGAACTTCCCTCGAGACGAGCCTTGAATTCGATGGTATTAAGATGCAAGCCTGGCGAAGCAACCGTGTGGAATCCCCTCCACACTCCCTTAAGTCCCCGCTCATAAGATCTTCTCCCGCCCAGACTTCACCCGTTCCTCACTCCCTTTCAAGTTCTCTCTTCAAGTCTCCCCCACCAGAATGAAGCTCCAATGGCTGCCAAAGACCCTTACAAATAGCTTAAATAGAAGCTCTCAAAATGAGCTCATTAATGCAAGTTGCCGACATTATCGTCTAGGACTATAGGCATATCGTCCTGGCCGATTAGTTCAAATATGAGAAAAATCATCCTGAACATCATCCTGAAATGAAGCTGGACGATGTCTAATCGACCCGAACAATCTTGCGATCGTCTAGGACGATTTGACCATGTAATTGCTTTTCTTAAATTTCAGAGAAATTTTAGAAAAATTGACGTGGATCATCCTGGACGATATTTTATAGTCCTAGACGATCCTCTGGACGATGTCAAAAAATAGGTTATTTCTAAATAGATCCGACGGCAGATTCTTGCTGAATTGAGCCTATTGTCCGGGCCTATAAAAAATCATCCAAGACGATGTGTTTTGCATAATGACTGCTGCTTTAATGAGGATGCCCTAATTAGGGTTTCTACTTTTGTCATATCATGCAGGTCAATATAAATATCGTCCCGAATGATGTTACCAAAAATAGAAATCTTTTAGGGCTCAATAAAAAATCTTCCAAGTTACAAATCATCAGATGCCACACCAAATATAACAGACTCAAGAAAGGAAAAAGTTTACAAATTGACATAGACCTAGTCTACCAAATCTTGAGCTGCTTCTAAATTGCATTCTGATCGTGTGAACCTAAAAAGTCAGTAGATAAGGCAGTTATAGAGAAATAAGAATGTTTGCTATCATCAAAATTATAAATCATGAAAACAGATCCGCTACAATCTCCCCCTTTTTTGTGATGGCAAACAATTTAATTTGAATTTTCAAAAAAGAATATTTTCTCCTAATCTCCCCTTCCTAGAATAACACTTTAAAAAATAGGGGAGATAAAAATATTTTTGTTATTTTAATTTTTTGAAAAAAAAGGATACAAATTCAACAGTACGTTCTTCCCCTTTGACATTATCAAAAAGAGAGGAGGCACAAATAAAAAATGAACAAAAGATAAAAACGTTCCCTAATCTAGTGAAAAAATAAATATTCTTAAAATGAGAAAGTTACCTCTTGGTTTTAATTAATAACTTAGTAGAATTGGGTTGACAACGCATAGCCCAGAAAATGTTAGAAATTCAAAATTTTATAATCCAAACTCAAGTTCTTTAAAAAAGGCTATTTTTTTTATTCAATATCAAAATCAAGGAATAAATTAGAGAAAGAAACATTCATTTTTCAAAAACTCCTTCCATAAAATATATCTAATAGAAGATCAATGCATGAATTGTTGAATCAAGAATAAAGATTTTCAAACTCAAGTATCGAAAGTATCAAGAGTATTCTTAAACTTTTTAAGAAGTATAAGATAGGTAAGCATTAACTTTGTGGGCTCATTTTATGCCTCTTGAAAATTGGTTGGCGCACTGCGCATCTTTTTATACACTTTGTGTATTCTATATTTTCAATTTGGCGTCTTTGCGCATCTTTTATTTTTGGCATCATTGGCCAATTTTTTGAATATGCTACCTTTCTTAAATCTTAAAAAATAAAAGTAAACCCATCCTATTGACAAAGCGAATTTCTTGATTATGAAAATTATGAGTTAGATTCAACAATTTGAAAAAGATTCCTATGCAATAAATAAAATGTAGGGAGATAAAAAATTTTAGTTTCAAAAATCAATTTAAAAGATGAAAAAGATTTTAAATCAAAAGTAGAACAACCTGTTTTAGAAAACAGAGATTGAAAGAAAAAAAATCATGAGTTTCCTTCCTTTGACTGTTTTAGAGAAGTCAAACACAACATACTAAAATTTTTAAGAAAAAACAGGAAGTAGATTTTTTATTTTTAGAAAAGTGAATGTGTGTGTTGATCAGAGAAAAAAAAATTTCATGAAACAAGAAAAAAAATCAAAGAATAAACAAAGGCAAAAAATATAAAATAAAATCGAAACAAAACAAAAAAAAAGAAAAAAAAAACTAAAAACAAAACACAACACAAACACACAAATAAGACTTTTAACCATTATCAAATGTAATATTTTCAAATAAAAGTGGTTCGGTGATTGAATAACCTTCCGCAATAGTACTATTAGCCATGGATCAAAATTCAAATGCTTTTAAAAACTTATTTTAAGAAAACTTGCTCTGATACCACTTGAAAGTTTGTTAGTGATGTTAGGCCCTTTAGAACTGGCTCAAGGCTAACAAAGAGAGAATTGAATTGGAAAAGAAGAAACTTTAAGCAAAGTACAAACAAAATCACAACAAATAAAGTGCGGAAATTAAATAAATACGGAAGTGATAAAAAGAAAAGAACACATCAGATTTATAGTGGTTCAGTCAAACCTTGACCTACGTCCACTCCTTGGAGGCACCCTCTAAGTATTGCACTAAATAGTGTCTCTCTTTTAGCCCCCACAGCTAAGAGGAGAAGCTCTTACAAAATCACTTTCACCTTTCCCGGTGCGGCGGCGTCGCCGGGTCCTTTGACACCAAAGAGATCTTCTTCTTTGGTGAACTTCTCTCGAGACAAGCCTTGAATCTGACGGTATTAAGATGCAAGCCTGCCAGAGCAACCGTGTGGAATCCCCTCCACACTTCCTTGAGTCCCCACTCATAAAATCTTCTCCGGCCCAGGCTTCACACGTTCCTCACTCCCTTTCAAGCTCTCTCTTCAAGTCTCCCCCACAAGAATGAAGCTCCAATAGCTGCCAAAGACCCTTACAAAAGTTCCCAAGCCATAGCTTAAATAGAAGTTCTCAAAATGAGCTCATTAATGCAAGTTTCCGACATTATCGTCTAGGATGATAGGCATATCATCCAGGCCGATTAGTTCAAATATGAGAAAAATAATCCTGAACATCGCCCTAAAATGAAGCTGGAAGATGTCTAATCGGCCCAGACGATCTTGCGATCGTCCAGGACAATTTGACCATTTAATTGCATTCATTAAATTTCTGAGAAATTTTTGAAAAATTGACCTGGATCGGCCTGGACGATATGTTGTAGTCCTGGACAATCCTCTGGACGATGTCCAAAAATAGGTTATTTCTAAATAGATCTGGCGGCAGATTCTTGTTGAATTGAGTCTATCATCCTGGCCGATAAAAAATCATCCATGATGATGTGTTTTGCATAATGACGGCTGCTTTAATGAGGTTTCCCTAATTAGGGTTTCTACTTTTGTCAGATCATCCAGGACGATATAAATATTGTCCCAGACGATGTTACCAAAAATAGAAATCTTTAGGACACAATAGAAAATCTTCCAAGTTACAAATCATCAGATGCCACACCAAATACAACAGACTCAAGAAAGGAAAAAGATTACAAACTGACACAGACCTAGTCTACCCAATCTTGAGCTGGTTCCAAATTGCAATCTGATTGTGTGAACCTGAAAAGTCAGTACATAAGGCAGTTGTAGAGAAATAAGAATGTTTGCTATCATCAAAATCATAAATAATGAAAATAGATCCACAATAGAGATAACATTATTTGAATTTTGATAACAATATATAAGAAGATTTAAACATATTTTTGAAATTGAAAGTGCAAACTCTCGAGCAAAATAGGAAACCACCAACACTTGAAGATTTTACTAATCATATTTTGTATCCAAATTTTATACAACCTAGGAGGTGATAGAATAATTATATAAGGTTGAGAAATCCATTTCCTATAGTTAAATGTTCTTCTTGGGGATTTTTTGACATATAACACACACTTATACTTTAGATAGGAAAACTTATTTAGTGTGGAAACCTAAGATGCATAAACTTAGATATATCATACATGCATTTTATTTTAATTTGCCAAAAGAAGAACCCAAACTAGTTTGGAATCCCAGGTCTAATGTTTAAAATTTTTACAGGTACTCTCTCATACAAGGCCTCATGAGAGCATTTGCTACCTGGACAGTAGCCTCTCAAAGCATATGACTGGAGACACTAAGCAATTTATATCGCTGAATGATAGAAATGGAGGCAGACTTATACTTGGGGATAACACCACTAGGAAATTCATTGGCATAAGTATGATCAGAAACTTGCAAATTTTTTTCATTAAAAATGTGTTACTAGTAGAGGGCTTAAAGCATAATCTATTGAGTATTAGCTAGCTATGTGGTAAAGGATACAGTGTAAAAGTTTTTTCTACTAACTGCATATTAAGCCTAAATGGAAATTATGTTTTAAATGGAAAAAGGGTAAATAATATTTATATACTAGATTTGAATTGTATTTCAGTTTCTAATGTTTTTTATTTGAAAACTATTTCTGATGAATCATGGTTATGACATAGGAGACTTTGTCACTCTAGCATGAAAAATCTTAGGAAATTTCCCAAAAGAATTTTGTGAGAGGTATATAAAAACTATACTTTACTAAGGATCAACTTTGTGAAGCATGTCAATTAAGAAATTTGGTGAAGTCCTCTTTTAAGTCCAATAAGGATCTTAGAACTAGTAAACCTTTGAAGATTTTACATATGGATGCTTTTGGACCGGTTGGAACTGTAAGTCTAGGAGGGAAGTTAAACAGATTTGTGATAGTATATGATTTTTCAAGATTAGCTTAGGTTAAATTCATATATCATAAGAGTGAATCATTTGAGGAGTTTAGAGAATTTTTTACTTTGATTCAGAGAAAACTAGGATGTGAGATTTTAACAATCCACAATGATCATGACGGTGAATTTGAAAATGAAAATTTTGATAATTTTTGAAAAGAAAAAAAGAATTGATCATAATTTTTTTGTACCTATAACTTCTCAGTAAAATAGGGTAGTCAAAAGAAAGAACAGAACATTAATTGAAGTCACTCGACCCATGCTAGTAGAATATCCACTTACTAAATATTTTTGGACTGAAGCGGTTAGCACTACCTATTTTGTTCTGAATAGTTTTAACTTCAAATGAAAATTAAATAAATGACTCTTGAGCTTCTTAAGGGAAGAACACCTAATTTGTCACATTTATATTTTTTGGATGTAAGGTGTTCATACATAATAGTGGAAAATCTACCTTAGGAAAATTTGATCCAAAATCAGATGAAGAAAATTTTCTTGGATACTCTTATGTTGGAAAATCTTATTGAAAGTTCGTTCGGGATGTTAAGCCCTATGAACTTAGTCCCAAGCAAACCAAGAGGGGGGGTGAATTGGTATTTTAAAAATTCTTGAGACAAAGAAATAAATTCACAAACCAAATCACACCACCAAACCAAATGCGGAATTTAAAAGTGCGGAAGCAAAAATAAGAACACAAGATTTATAGTGGTTCGGTCGACTAGACCTACATCCACTCCTTGGAGGCACCCTCCAAGTATTGCACTACAAAATGTGACTCTCCTTTAGCCCCCACAGCTAGGCGGAGAAGCCCTCACCAGAAACTCCTTTTTGCCACCCCGGCAAGGCAGAGAACCTACCTCCTTTTGCTTCCTTCTGAAGCTAGCAGAGAACCACAACCAAAAGAAAACCTCCTTACCTCTACCGACCCTTCCACGGACGAGAAACTCCAGACGAAAGACAAGCAGAGCGATCCTTGAGCAACCCTTGTGAATCCCCTCACAAGCTCCCCCTCACAAGATCCTCTCTCTCTCCCTCTCTCTCTTTCTCTCCTCAAGATCTTCTCAGGTCAAGGCAGCAGCCAAAGGTCTCTTAAAAACGTTGAAGAAGAGCTCTTTAAATAGAAGAGCTCAAGAGGAGCTCATTAATTGCAAGTAGCCGACTTTATCGTCCTGGCCGATATGTGCATCGGCCTGGCCGATTAGTACAAATCAAGGAAGATCGGCCAGAGCACAGCCCTGGGAACAGTCCTG
>NW_021319580.1:113674-187083 GCF_001605985.2 Dendrobium catenatum
TAAATCGTCCTGAGCATAGCCCTGGGAATAGTCCTGGACGATTGAAATTTGGCTTGATCGTCCAGGCTGATCTCACTATTGTCCTGGCCGATTAGTTCAAATAAGGGTTAAATCGTCCTGAGCATAGCCCTGGGAACAGTCCTGGCCGATTTAAATTTGGCTTGCTCGTCCAGGCCGTTAGCTTGATCGTCCTGGACGATATGATCGTATCAATCATCCTTAATTACTCCCTTGATTTCCTGATCAATTAAGGCATAATTTGGTAATTTCGTCCAGGCCGATCCTGGAATCGTCCTGGACGATAATTTAAAATTCAGTATGCCTAAACTATCTAAGGTGTCTATCTCTTTCTATTTTGAGCTTATCGTCCTGGACGATACACGTATCGTCCAGGCCGATATGTTAATGTCGGCTGACTTAATTAAGAATCCTTAATTAGACTTTTTATTTTAAGCTGATCATCCCGGACGATATAAACATCGTCCGGGCCGATGTGGGTTAAAACAGAATTTCTAAGTCTCTCAAGTGTGTGTGTGAAGGGTTACTTAGCATCAGTCTTTTTGATTATTACAAGTAGACTCAAAAGGTGAAAAATAAAATTACAGACTGACTCAACCCTAAACCTACGCGATCCTGGACTTGGCTTCCTCTTGATCATCCGATCTTCGATTCCTGAAAAGTTAGAAGCAACAAGTAGTCCAAGAGAGATAGTGTTTGTCAATCATCAAAACATAAGCCATGAAAATAGTTTGCAACACTTATAGAGTATTTAATAATAGAAATTTGGTAGTTGAGGAAACCACACATATTGTTTTTGATGAATCTGAAATTTTGGAAGGGCTAAATTTGGAAGAGGATGAAATAGAAAATAACTCCAAAAAGATTGAAAATATTATTTTGGATGAAAAGTTGGAGATAGAAAATCTTTTGTCTATATATTTTAGATTTTCTAAAAACCACCCAAAGGAGTTGATTTTATGTCAACCTAGTGAGGGTATTAGGACTAGGCATGGATTAAGTAAAGAAGTCAATAATTCTATCTTTATTTCAATGACAGAACCCACAAATACAAATCAAGCACTTTCAGATGAATTTTTTATTTTGGTAATGCTAGAAGAATTAAATCAATTTGTGAGAAATGATGTTTGGGAATTAATTGCAAGGCCAAAGGTTCATAGTGTAGTTGGAACTAAGTGGGTCATTAAAAATAAGGTTAGATAGGTGGCTAAGGGGTATATTCAGATTGAAGGGAATAATTTTGAGGAGACTTTTGCCCTATTAGTGTGACTAGATGCAATTTGGATTTTGTTAGCCATTTCCTGTTTTACATGATTCAAATTATTTTAAATGGATGTTAAAAGTTCCTTTTTAAATGAGATGATTCAAGAGGATGTTTATGTTGAACAACCTCTAGGTTTTGAAAATTCAAAATACCCAAATCATATTTTTAAATTGAAAAAGACATTGTATGGATTGAAATAGGCACCTAGGGCTTGGTCTGAGAAGTTGAACACTTTTCGACTTGAGAGATATTGTGAAAAAGGAAGTGTGGACACCACTCTCTTTGTAAAGAAATTGGCAGACGATATACTCAATGTACAAATTTATGTTGATGATATCATCTTTAGATCTATAAATAAAATGCTTTGTGATGATTTTTTAAAAATAATGACTAGTGAATTAGAGATGAGTTTAATGAGATTTGAGTTATATTATAGGTTTTAGCATTAAACAAATTGAGGAAGAAATATTTCTTAGTCGGTCGAAGTATGTTAAGAATATCCTCAAAAAATATGATGTGGATAATGTTAAACCTGTTAGTACACATATGAATTCCTCAGTTCAATTGGAAAAGAACCCAAAGGGAAAATCTGTTTATCAAAAGAAATTTAGGGGAATAATTAGATGTTTGCTTTACTTGACTACTAGAAGACCCGATATTATGTTAAATGTTTGTTTGTGTGCTAGATTTTAATCAGATCCAAATAAATCACATTTGACAGCAGTTAAAAGGATTTTGAGATGTCTCTCGGGAACTCAGAACTTAGAGATTTGGTATCCTAAGTTCATTTCTTCATTTGAAATAATTGGATTTTTAGATTCGAACTTTGTAGGTTATAGGGTTGATAGAAAGATTACATCTGTAGCATATCAATTTTTAGGAAATTCTTTAGTTTCTTGGTCAAGTAGAAAACAAAATTCTATAGCCTTTCTACTGCTGAAGCTGAATACATTTTCTTAAGAAGTTGTGTGACATAAGTTCTTTGATTGAAACAACAGTTGATTGGTTTAGTATTTAAAATAAGCACAATTTCAATTTATTATGATAACACTAGTGCAATTTGCATTTCAAAAAATCTTATTCAACATTCTAGAACCAAATATATAGACATAAGGCATCATTTCATAAGGGATCATATATCCAAAGGAGAAATTGAAATGAATCATATTTTTACATCAGATTTATGTTTCTTATCGATTGCAAAAATTTTTCTATGTGTTCTATTAATGTTGTACAAAATTATTTTTATCCTGTATGAATTTTGTAGCATTTCGATCATTGTTTTTAACTGATTGCGTAATGTTTTCATTTTCAATACATATCGTACTGTATGATATTTATATCATCTCAGACAATTTGTATTACTTCGTCTGTACACATGTAGAAAGATATACGAGGTAAACCAATTATTATAACTAATCATATGTATGATCATGCCATTCGTACATATGAACCACATGTAATTAAATGTGGGGGACAAATCTAACCATCATTAAAACAATCTTAAATAATCGATCATCTCGGATGAATACCTATTCGTCTATACAATAATATGGTCAAAAAGCCTGTATAAAAGGAAGCTTCATAAATTGTGTGATTATAAAAAGTCATTTTGTTTTGAATGTATTCATTCGTACATGCAAAATTTATTTTCATATGTACAAACCTATCAATCGTACAGTACGAATCAATTTTTGTATATATAAAAGATCATTTTTCATTAAATATGAGGGCTTTGGAATTCATTTTCTTTTACTTCAAAAGCCTTTTCAGTCCTTCAAATCTTAGCAATGGCCAGTTCTAGCAAGAGGGGTAGACTCACTAAGGGACCGCCTTCCATGGTTGGAGATGACAACTTTCGTTCTAGGGCTAATGAGGATTCTTTCATGAGGTTTGTCTCTTCAAAAATAACACCTTATAGAATCCTACTTCAAGAGGATATCCACTTCCATGTGATGCCTCTTTTCATTACCACCCAATTTGCATTGATTCTAACCTTGATTCACGCCTATAACAAGGAAACCTTTCACTACTTTCTAGCCAACATGTCCTTTAGTACTGACAAAAGTAGGATTAGTTCTTATGTTCTAAAAAAGAGGGAAGAAATAACTAAGGAAGATTTGTGAACCATTTTGCACTTAAGGACTCAAGGAGTTGGAGCCCTCACTTTGACTTATACATTTGATTTTGACTGGACTGAAAAAATAAAGTTGTTAGAGTGATTGAACAAGTCGTAATTTACCTAAGTTCTCTACTTTGAACCAAAATTCAAGGATCATATAGCATGTCCTTAGAACCACCATAATTCCTTAAATTAGTGACTATATTAACATTACTCCTCTTCTTTACATTGTTACTTACCTTATCATGACTATTCAACCGATAGATGAAGCCCTACTTATGATTGACTATATTCATGGACTTTTTGAAATTGGCCATGTCTCTCATAAGAGAAAGAAGAACGTTGCTTTAGGACACCTAGTATCCTATATCCTTAAGAAGAAGTACAATCTTATTCATCCTGAACCTCTACTTAAATTACCTATCTACTTCACTGATGCTTCATTTAGAGCAAATTTTGTGAGAGATGATACAAGAGAGGATTCTGAGGGAGAAGGAGGAGAACTTGTTCCTGCGCCTACTCAAGGACCTGACTTTCAAGAGATGGTCCAGCGCTTTGACAGACTAAGAGTCATTTTGATCAGCACTTTGATCAAATTCAGACTCATCAAAAGCAGTAGGATGCATAGTACCAATAGGACATGGGTTGGATTCAAAGTTATTTTGAATCGGTAAACACTAACATGGCTATGATAAATAGCTTTTTTTCTATGTTTAACTAGCCTCCTCCTTTAGATCAGAGACCCCCAGATTTTTAGATGTACTACTTATGTGTTATCTTTGTCCTACTTTTAAGATATGATGTTATGACTTATGTAGTTTTTCTGTGATTGTCATTTGCTTCTATTTTATGTTTGATGATATGTTGTGGTTGTATTGATATCATCTGTGCGTCAATGTATCTCTTGGTTAAATTGATATCAATAAAAATTGTCTTATTTTTGTTAGTTCTTTTTTATTTTTGTTTGAAATGTTAGGTTGCCTATATGATAATCCTGACTTAATTGATCTAAAAAGTGTTATAATATGAACAACAATACAAAAATTAATTTTTTTAGGAAATCTAATTTTTTAAAAATAAATGTTTATTTATAACTTGGTCAAGTTAAGGCTATCAATCTGAATTTGAATTTAATTAATATTCATTTCGTCACTTTTGCAATAATTCTCCCTATCTAATTGTCTAGAATGGTTCAAGTCTTTGATATATTTATCTTGTCTATATTATATTTTAATTTAAACTTTATGAATTTTATTATTCTCTAATGAACATTAATCTTGTTATTGTGATTATAATTCAATCACTTTCAAGATCAATTATCAAAGGTTTCTCATATGACTTCTTATATTTCTTTTCTTTTTCTTCTTTCATTTTTTTTTGTTGTCAAAGGGGGATAAATATTATTTTTTTATTTGCATTTGTTTTTTTCTTTTTAATGTTTGTTATTTTTTGTTAGAGTTGGTTTTTTTTATGTTTTAAATTTTAAGTGTTTTGTAAGTTTATGTTTTGTGAGTTTATGAAAAATAAAAAAAATTGATTTTTTATTAGTAGAAATTCCTTTATATTCACTTCCTTATTCATTTAGGGGGAGTTAAGGAGAAATTTAAGATATTCAATTTTATTCAAACAATAATTATTTTTCCATCATCAAAAAGGTGGAGATTGTTGAGATAGTTGCTACTTAGTTTTGCATGTTTAATATTCTTGCAACTTCTATGTACTTGATGATTCCAAATATTATTTCTTTTATTATTATTTATCCTAACATATTTTGGAAGAATTGTTTTTCTCTTGTGTGTACTAACATTTCAGGGAAATCATACTCCGAATTATTGAAGACTTCAAAACAAGGTCAATTTAGAGTTTATTGAAATTGAAGTTTGTATTTTTCATTTTATTGATTCTGAGAGAGTGTGATTGTAATTGAGTATTTGAGCACACACACATACACACCGGGGAAGAGTTTTAAAATTCATATTTTTAAACTGATCGTACTTTATGATATTATTTTGTATGGGATGATCTAGACAGTTATTTTTCTTGATGAGTAGTTGAATGAATAGAAATGAAAATATTTTTTCTAAGTTTGGTTTGTATTGGATGATCCCAATTTCATACAAGAACAAACGTCTCGGATCCATTCTCGTTTGAATTTTTTTTCCTAAGTATGGATCGTACGAGATGATTCCTGTTTCATACTGGGATGAACGTCTCACGTCCGTTCTCAAATATGGATCATATGGGATGTTTTTTGTATTCATACAAGTATGAATGCCTCAATTTTGTTCTCATACGAAGATTGTACGGGATGATCTTAGTGTTCGTATAGGGATGAACGCCTCTTTTTTATCCTTAAAAAAAGATTATATTGGACAATATTACAATTTATACAGGGATAATCACCTCTATTTTATTATCGAATGAAGATCATATGGGACGATCCAAAGTTTGTACAAGGATGAATGTTTCGAGCCCATTCTCACACATTTCATCCTTCTATTTCGTAAGGTGAACTTTAAAAATTTTTGTTTATCTCGGACGAACATTGTTCGTACCAGACGATGATCGCATATGAAATAATTTTATACTGATTCACAACAGGTTCGTACATAATAGTATTTGAATTATTTGTACGTATAAACTTACAATCATATTGTACGATCATGTATGTGTAAATTTGTAAACTTTAGTTTTTTGGATAGTTTTTTGTGCCTTTTGTATAAAAGGTCCACTAAAAACTGATGTGTTATCTTTTTTGAGTCTTGTCTATGTGAATTGTCAAGGAAAATGAAGGAGAGAGTGTGAGAGAGATTTCATGCAAGTGGAGTGTGAAAGATTCACAAGGTTAGTCAATGGTAAGGATCTTCTTCTAGTTATGGTTATCACTATTCCTCTTATCTTTCTAGATTGCTCGTGAGAAGTTCTTCGGATAAGATCTGATTCTCTGTCAACACTTGGGAAGTGTAAAAAACTAACGGTTTTCTACCGACACTTGGAGAGTGTGAAAGGATAAAAGTTTTCTTCCTACACTTGGGGAGGGTGAATAGCCGACGGTACTCTGCCTACACTTGGAAGGTGTGAAAGGATGAACGTTCTCTGCCTACACTTGGAGAGTGTGAATAGGCGATGCTACTCTACCTGCACTTGGAGGGTGTGAAAGGATGAAGGTTCTCTACCTACATTTAGAGGGTATGAAAATATGATGGTTCTCTGCCTCACCGTGGATTGGTGGAAGAAAGTTTTGTAAAAGCTTCTCTGCCTTGCTGTGGGGGAAAAAGGAGATACACTTTTGGTAATAGTACAATACCTATAGAGGGAGTCTTCAGGGAGTGAATGTAGGTCGTGCTTGACCGTTCCACTATAAAATATTTATTTTAAATTAATAAATTAAATGATTTTGAATTTCATCGTATTAAATTATAGTCTTGGTATTATGACTCAAATTTTCTCCATAGGATGCTAGGAAGGATGAGAAATTATTCTGTGCGCAGGTCGTACACAGCTCCACATCCATAGACCAACCTGAATGTCGTTATTTTGATTATATTCATTTAGTTGATAAAGGATTTTTAATTTAAATTTGTTGCAATCCATGATCCCTAGTCTGAGATTTTGATGATGAAAATTAATGTCATTTGAATTACTATTTATTGAATACTTTTGAATTCTACTCTTGTCTATGAGTACTAACATTTTAGGGAGATCACATGTTACTCAGGATAACAAGAAGACTCAGAACTCTGTAGAGTAGGAGTTGGAGTTCACAACATTATAATTTTTCATTTATTATCTTTTTTTTTATTTTCTTAAAGCTGGCCAAAAATTGTATGCATGACTAAGCAAGCATGCACACTCATACGGGGAGAGGGTTTTAAAAATGAAGAATTTTTTTCATGTTGATTATACTGTACAAGTTTATATCTTATTGTATGATATGATATAAAAAAAATGGCTTCCTGTATTCAAGTCATAATATTCTATGACTATCGTACTGTACGAAGTGTTTCTAATTTTAAAAACCTTAGCTGGTGGATTAATTTGAACAAGTTTAAATATGATATTTTTAAATGCATTATACTGTATGATTATATTGTACGGTACGATAGTTTTTTTGAATACTTACTTAAATTAACCCTTAGATTAGTGCATAAATTAAGGATTAATTTCTGATTGGTTATCATACTGTATGACTATGTTCATACTGTACGATCAACCGAAGCTGTTTTTGATCATCTCAAAGTTTATACTAGACAATCCCTTTATTTTGATAAATCTGACTATGTAAAGTGGTTCGTACCATACGATGAACAGAGATGAGTTTTGTCTTCCAACAATGGTCCTATAATAATAGAAGAATTTTATATATGGTATTGTACGGGTTTATATTGCACTGTATGATAGTATTCAGTGCTTTTTGACTATTTGTAAACATTCATACTAGGATGAATGGTGTTTTGTACTAATCATACTATACGATATTGGATCATACTATACAATCATAATGGCTAAGTGTTTCTTGGAGCATCTTCTAAGCATCAAACACTTCTGTTTGTTGGGTGTGATTGTAAGAGAGAAACGTGATTGGAGAGGGATTCCTGGGGAGAGAACTCTTCCATTTAAACATAAAGTTGAAGATTTTAGGGTTTGTGAGAGGAAGGAGAATGTGGTCTTGGTGAGGGAGAAGAAGTGTAAGGGAGATCACACGGTTGCTCCAAGCTTGTTGTACTTTGCTCCTCCTATGGCCCGAGAAGAACTCGTTGGAGCCTCTCTTAGGGGGTGATTATTCTACATCCATGTCCTCTAAGGTACTCTTCCTTCTCCAAGAGGGAGAAAAATAAGAACTTATGCAGCCACCCCAGGAGGGGGACAAAGCACTTGGCACTCTGCCACGCTGGGTTGGTGAAAGTGAGGTTTGTAAGGGTTTCTCCACATTGCAGTGGGGGAAAATAGAGAACTATTGTTTAGTAGTGAAATTCCAGGAGAGGAGAACTCTTGGGATTGGACATAGGTCAGATGACTGAAATACTATAAAATCTCTGGTGTGATTTTTCCTTTAATGCTTTTTATTTACGCTTGCATTTTATTTTCAATAAAATTGCTTGGTGAAAATCGTTGTCAAATTCATTGTCAAATTCTGTATTATTTAAATTTTAAAAACATAAAAAAATACTAGAACTCTGGTAAGAATTTTTTATTGCAATAATTTTTTAGTTTACCCCCCCCCCCCCCCCCCCCTAATTTTCCAATTGCCCCCACCTCTTGGCGCATCTCATAATTTTAATTTGTATCAAAACCGTATTTCAAAGATAATGTTTAAGAAAACATTAAAAAATTAATCATGACTCATTTTGGTAATCGTAATACTGTAGAGGGTTATTCAATAACCTTTCCACCTCTTTTTGACAATATCCCATTTGATTTCATGAAAATTAGAATGTCTATTTTTTATAGTCTATAGACTATCGTTTGTGGATGTTGGTTAAAGAAGGTTACGTTGCACAATTTAAACTTGTGAATGGAGTGAAAACTCATGTACCTTTTAGTCAATGGAGCAATGAGGATAAGGATTTCGCTCAATTAAATGCAAAGTGCTTAAACTATTTCTTCTCTACATTAAAATCTGAGGACTACATGAGAGTATTTACCTGTGATACTGGTAAGGAGATTTGGGATAGACTGTGCATCACGTATGAATGAAGTAGTGAAGTTAAAAAGTCTAGACTTAACATTCTATTTCATGATTATGAACTCTTTTGTTTGAAACCTAGCGAAACAATATCTGACATGTACACTAGGTTCACCTAAATCGTTACATCCTTTGATGCATTAGGTAGTGAAATTTCTAATTCTGAATAAGTTAAAAAGATTCTTATATACTTACCTACTTCCTACGATCCTAAAATTACTGCAATCATTAAATCTAAAGATCTTAACAATTATTTTAATGACAATTTGCTTGGGTCTCTCACTGCGTACGAGCAAGTAGTGAGTCAAAGGAAAAATGATGCAGGTGAAAAGGAGCGGAAGGTTGCATTGAAAGTAAACAACTCAGAACAAGAAACTTCTACAGCAGAGGAAGAACATGACATAGCCTTGATGACCCGATAGTTAAAGAACTTTTTGAAAAGAAAAAGAAGGCATCATTAGAATAACTGGAGTAAAGGTAAAAGCTAGAGAACTACTAAAGTTCTTCTAATACAATTTGTTTTGAGTCTAGGAAACCAGGTCACCTTCAAGCTGGTTTCCTCAACTTAAAAAGTCAACCAACTAAGGAAAAAGGTGAGGATAAAGCTAAAAATAAGAAGGGGAAAATGAAGACCCAAAAGGCATTTTGGGCTGACTCTGCCTCAGAATCGTTAAAAGAAGAAGTAGAGGAGGAGGTAATAAATTTGTGTCTAATGGCTAACAATAATCTTGATTAATCAGATAAATATGAGGTATGTCAACTTACATATGAAGATCTACTTCTTATTTCTTAGGAAATTCATGACTCGCAGAGGAAGTTGAAAAAAATGCATGTTAGTCTTAATATTGATTTTATTACTTTATAAACTGAGCATTCTAACTTAGTTAAAGAAATTTATGATTTAGATAGAGATAACATGTCCCTGCTTGATGAGTATGATGCATTAAATATGAAGTATATTGAATTAACTGATGCACATGAATACTTGAAAACATCGCATGTCAGATTAGAAATGATGTATAAGAGATTAGAGGAACTTGCATGGGAAATAGGTAGCAATAAACTTAGACTAAAGTGGAAGTTGTAGGATTGGAATATCAAAATAACACATTTAAACAAAAAATCATAACACTTGAAAAAGAAGAGACATCATCCACATTAGCCCAACCAAGCAAGCCCCCGGCATTGCATGAATCACAGAACTTTAGGAAGAGGCATCACCACCCACACAGGTTAGTGAACCCATTTCCTAGTGTTAGGTGCTTCTCATGTGGCATGCTAGCTCACATAGCCCACATGTGAACGATACACCATAGGACACACCTATTATGGAGACCTAAATTGCATACATATTATTCATGAAAACATTAGGAGTAACCCAAACACACTTGGGTTCCCAAATCTAACCCTTGAGTTAAATTGTAGGGATGCTCTCATAAAAGACCTAGTGAGAGCATGTGGTACCTGGACAGTGGCTGTTCGTGACACATGAGTTAAATTGCTGGAAATGCTAAGAATTTTTTAATTAAGAATATTTTATTAGTTAATGGTTTAAAGCATAACTTACTAAGCATTTACCAGTTGTGTGATAAAGATTTTGACATAAAATTTCTTTATAATAAATACCTGATTAGTTTAAATGATAAAATTATTTTATAATGAAAATGAATGAATAATGTTTAAAAGTTAGATCTTGATTGCATTGACAATTCAAATTCATTTTGCTTAAAAACAATAGTAGATGATTATGGCTATGGCATAGGAGACTAAGCAATGCTAGTATAAAAACACTTAGAAACATCACTCAGAAAAACTTAGTTAGAGGCGTAACTAAGTTAGACTTCACTAAGGACCATCTATGCAATGCCTGCCAACTAAAAAAACAAACAAAATCATCCTTCATTCAATCAAAGATGTGATCACTTCTAGGCCACTACAATCCTTCTCTTGGACTTATTTGGACCTGTTAGCACAACTAGCCTAGGTGGGAAAAATTATTGATTTGTAGTGGACCTGTTAGCACAACTAGCCTAGTATAAAAACAAATCAATAATTTTTTATTGTATAAGACTTCAGTAGATTTTATTGGGTAAGATTCATAGCACATAATAATGAGTATTTTGTGGAATTTAAGATATTCTCCACTTGGATTTAACAAAAATTAGAATATGAAATTTTAATAATACATAGTAATCATGGGGGAGAGTTTTAAAGTGAAAGATTTGAATCATTCTATTAAGAGATAGGAATAGAGCATAATTTCTCAGCCCCTAGAACTCCTCAACAAAATGGAATAGCAGAAAGGAAGAATAAAACCATGGTAGAAGCTACTAGAGAAATGTTAGCTAAGTACACCCTTCCTAGATATTTTTGGGCAGAAAAGGTTAACACAGTGTGCTACATCTTAAATTGAGTGAACATTAGGTCAAAGCTGAATAAAAATCCTTATTAACCCCTTAAGGGTCGACAACCAATCTTTCACACTTACATGTTTTTGGGTGCAAGTGCTTTATCTTAATTAATGGAAAACTTCCCTTAGGAAAATTTTATCCCAAGTTAGATGAGGGTGTCTTCTTAGGTTATTCTTCTATAGGTAAGGCCTATAGATTCTTCAATAAGAGAACCCTAGTAGTAGAAGAGTCCACCCAAGTAGTATTTGATGGATCAGATAAGCCCTCTGAATCTAAATTTTTTTTTTTGAGAAGATGCAATAAGCAATATTATTAAGAGAATAAAAATATACTAAGCAAAGTAAAGAGCATCACAATCCTCTTTCAACACTTTTTTGAAAAAAGGAGGGATGCTATTATCTACCAAATTGTCCCAAATAAAATCACCCAACCTAGCTTGGTTAGCACAACAATCGTCTAACTTATTACAAACTCTATTAACACATTGGAAAATCACTTGATTGAAATTCCTAAGAAAATAAAAATTCAGAAATTGATTTCTGTTACCTTCCGAAGGCCCTTCTTTAAAGATCATTTGAATGTGCTTCATAACATTGAGATTATCTCCTTCAATTATGATTCCTTTAGCTTCATACATCCATTCTTGTAAAACTTTGTTTAATGCCAATAGAGATTCTAATTCAAGAGCTGATATGTCCCAATGACATCTTTTGAAACCGAATGCATATAAAAATCTGCCTCTACAATCTCTAATCACACCACCAATTCCAGCTATATAGTTATTAACAAGAGAAGCATCCACATTGAGTTTGATCCATTCAGTTGGAGGGGGTTTCCAATTGGTAGAAAGCAGCAATTGCTGATTAGAAACCCAGTTTTCTGAAATGAGATCACTGTTGAATGATAATGAGGAAAAGCTGATTTCCTTCTTTCAACCCGTGAACCAGTTTACTCCTACTCTTCCAAGAGAAGAAAACTGTTAAACACTATAAATTTCTAAAGAATGGATTGATTTTTGAATTAATTAGCAACCAATTAAAACATGATTCCAAATCAGAAAAAATAGGAATATTGTAACCAAGATTTTGAATAACTCCAATAGCTTCCTTAAGAAAGAAACAGTTGATAGCAATGTGATTGACATCTTCTACTTCGCAGCATCCTCTAGGACAACCATTATAATCAATTAATCTTCTATACATAAGGAATTCATTGGAAGGAATCACTCTATGTATTAATCTCCACCAGAAAATCTTCACTCTTGGTCTTAACTTCAACTTCTTTAACCATATCCAGCTGAAATCTTCTTCTTCATGTTTGTTCCTTTTTTTAGAAATTAAAGATGCTAAAGACCTTCCTGAATGTTTAAAAAGAATCTCCACTTCGTCTCCCATATCACTTCCATTGATAGGCACCGTAGATATCAAATCTACTAAATCTTTCCCAAAGTACTGTTTCACCAAATGAGTATTCCAGTTTCCATTATAAATGAAGAATTTCAAGCTAAGTTGCTCATCTTGAAGATTGGAAGCATACATTGGCCATTTATCAATAGGTTTATCAAGGATCCAAGTATCCTTAGAAGTATTGATGCTTTCACCATCAGAAACCTTCCATTTGATAATTTCCTTTAGAAATTTTCCACCATTATTACAGATTTTCCTAGGATAACCTCCCAATTTTGAATCAGAAAAATAAAATCTCCTACCATACTTGGAAATAAGAACTCTGTTAAGTAAAGAGTTAGGATTAGAGAATAAACTCAAAGAAAATTTGGCTCTCCAAGATCCCACCTTATTTGCTGCAGTTACCACTCCTAGACCTCCAAACTTCATCTTCATGCAAAGCACTTTCCACTCTACATAGTGAATATCGGAACTCTTGTCTGCTTTGTTCCAAATAAATTTTCTACAAAGTTTATCAAGTTCTCTTAATACTCCCATAGGAATAAGAGAATGAGTAGAAATGAAAATAGGGATAGAAAGGAGAGAAGCTTTGATTAACTGTAATTTCCCAGCTACAGTTAAGGATAGATTTCCCCAAACATTTAGTTTGTCATATGCTTTCTCCAAGACTTCTTGAAAATATGGAGCTTTAAGCCTTCTTAATGTCATTTTGATGCCCAGATAGTTTAATTCCTCCACAGTTTTAAACCCAATGAGTTTGGAAATCACCTTTGCTTTATCCCTTAGAACTGCTTTACCAAAAATCATAGAAGACTTCTTTTCATTAACTTTTTGCCCAATCAATCTACAATACATCTTCAAAATTTTCTTGATCTTCTTAGCATTTTTTTGATTTGCATCAGAAAAAACTATTATGTCATCTGCATATTGTAAATGGGAGATTATTTCAGATTTTGGGTGCACCTTCACTCCAATCTTGCTTCCATATCTCTTGAATGCTTGAGTGAATAATTTTGAGCATAAGATGAATAAGAACGGGGATAATGGGCATCCCTATCTAAATCCACATTCAGCCTGAATCCAATTGGAATTGAATCCATTTATCATAACAGAATATCTAGTGTCTATCACAGGCTGAAGAAGCAAATTAGAAAAGGAACATGGAAAACCAAATAAATGTAGAACTTGTTTCAAAGTTCTCCACCCCATACTATCATAAGCATGCTCCATGTCAATTTTAATAGCCATCAACCCTTTCTTAGCTTTAGAAAATCTGAATTTGTGAAAGATTTCCTGGGTAAGCAAAATATTTTCTGATATAGATCTCCCTTTGATAAAAGCTACTTGATTCTCCGAGATGAGCTTGGGAATATAATTGGAAATCCTGTTTAATAACATTCTTGCCACAACTTTGTAAATAGAATTACAAAGACTGATTGGCCAAAAAATAGAAGGAATCAAAGGATTCTTAATTTTAGGAAAGAGAACAACAAGAGTATTCTTCCAATCTTCACACATCACACCAGTTTTAAAAAAAAGACAAATAGCCTTCCAAACATCTTGCTTAATAATTGGCCAATAACATTTTAAGAAAGTATAGGAAATACCGTCTATACCCGGAGAGATGTTGTTTTCCAGATGAGAGATAAACAGTTTCCAGTTCTTTATAATTAAAATCTGCCATCAGCTTTACTTTATCAAATTCATCCAGAGAATTTGAAAGAGTCGGCCAACCATGTAGAGAGCACTCTTTGTACTTCCACTTCTCCTTTAAAAAACTATTGAAAATTTCTTCTATGCATCCTTGATCTTCAGTCAAAATACCTTGTGAATTTTTTATCTGCTTGATGAAGTTACTGTTTCATCTCAAAGAAGCAATATTATGAAAATATTCGGAGTTGGCATCACAGTCTTTGTACTATTTTACTTTGGCTCTTTGTCTCCACCATGAGCTAAGTCTTCCCAACGTAGAATTTAGCTCTCTAACTTTGAATCTTAATAAAGATAATTTCTCTTCAGATAAAGCACCTGAGATCGCTTCCACATCCTGTATTTCTAAAATTTCAGCTTTCAGCTTTTCCTTTAGAGAACTGAGGTTGCCGTGTGTAGCTCTACTCCAGTGGAACAGGGATTTGATAGTTCTCTTGAATTTGATGCTCAAATTTTGAACATCATTACCTCCTGCATACTTATTCCAAGACTTGGCTACAATACCTTTAGAGGCCGGATAAGATAACCAGACTTCTTCAAATTGCAATTTCTTAGATTTTTTAAAACCTGAATTGAATAATTTGATGGCTATAAGACAGTGGTCTGAAGCGATCCTTCCAAGATGCCGAATAAATTCAGGTTGAATGATCTTCAAGGCTATTGTATTTAACAAACAACGATCAAGTCTCTCAAGAATTCTAGCTCGTCCTTTTTTGTTATTACACCAAGTGTATTTGGGACCAAAAATGCCTATATCATGGAGATCAATTTCATAAAAGCTTGCATATCTTGAGGTCCTTGAGAAAAAACAAACTTCTTCCCGCCTCTCTTCTCTTCTTGAGAAAGGATGAAATTAAAGTCCCCGCCTATAATAAACGGGATACAAGAAGTAGAATAGATTTGAAGATCTTCCCATAATTATCTTCTCTTGTAAACTTCTTTGCTACCATAAATAGTAGCAATTAACCATTCTCCTTTGTTTTGAATATTAATTTTTTTGATAACCATCTGTGGAGTAGAATGGATAATAGAGAAAGAACAAAATTTGTACAACCAACACACCAAGATTCCAACAGATAAACCTTCCGAAGGGACAAAGAAAAAGTCCCAGTTTTTGCCAATAAGTTTATTAACCTCTTCTCTATCAAAAGATTGAATTTTAGTTTCAAGCAGCCCAAAAAAAAAATACATCACAATCTTTAACAAATTCCCTTAGATATCGAGAGGCTTTCACTTTCCTAGCCCCTCTATAATTCCAAAATGAGATGGAAGTCATTTCGACTTAAAAATGGGATTGCTCCCATTTTTAATCTTCTTATTACTAACTTCTTTTCTTTTTTTATGAATTATATTGTCATTGCCCAAAGAACTAAGCTCCTTAAGAAGCTTACCTTTACTTTTAATCAATTCATCCATCCTCTCCTTACTGGATCCTGAGAGGTCCGAATTATGACATTTAATTTCACCCTCTTCAAGGTCTTCAACTTTGTTTGAGAATTCTTCAGCTGCTTCTTCTGTAGATTTATCAACCAATAAGTTGAAAATATTGTTATCTACATTGGAAATAAAATCATTTTGATTCTTCTGAATATCTTCTTCAATACTTCCCCTATTTTCTCCAATTGCCTCTTCGGAATAATTTAATACTGCTTCCATATTCCCTTCATCTAACACTTCAGTTGCCTTGTTTGGAGAAGGAATTCCTTGATGAATTTTTATAGGAGTATCAACAGTTTTATTACAAACATCCTCAACAGCCTATTGAAGGTTGTTAGGATAAATAGCACTTTTCTGTACATAAACAGATTTTGTTCTTCTGAGATTGTTGGTCTTCATGCTAGGATTTCCAACAGCTGGAAATTGTTTCCTTCTACTCTTCATATTCTTTACTAGAATCGAAGGCCCATATTTGGCATCTGCTTCACCTTATTTTTGACGATGAGGGAGATTAGATTGACTTCCTTTTAAATTCTCTGAGTAGTTGAATTGATTCTCCATAGATTCCTTGCAATTTTCATTGAGATGACCAACCTTGCCACAATTAAAGCAAAAAGAGGATACTCTTTCATACTCAACTTTCTGGATGAAACGACCAAATGATCCTTCAACCCAAACACCCGTAGGGAATTTTTGATCCAAAGGCATTCGAACACAAATTCTAGCATACTCCCTCTTGCTCCATTAGAACATATTACCGTCGAACCATAGAGGAGTCCCAATCTTGGAGGCAATTCTTACAACATTCTCTTCATCCCAGCAAATTAAAGGAAGATGAGGAAATCTAATCCAAATCGAAGAAGATAATCCTTTTAAAGAAGAAGGAGAAAATAGAGGACTCCATTTATCAATTCCTACTATGTGTCCATTGACATACCAAGGTCAACCTTCCATAATGCTATGAATAGATTCTTTATTGAAGAAAGAACATAAAATCCATCCCAATCCTAAGGAAGTAATATGAAACTTCCCAAATTTACTCCATTGTCATCATAGCTCTCCTGCAATTACTGCAACTGGTGTAATATCACCGAAAACCCTTACAACCATAGAAAGTTGTAATTTGTTAGCATTCTCCTCAACATTAGATTCGTTGAGTTTTACTGTCTCACCATCTTCAGTCAGGAAGGATTCATCTCCATTAAGCACCACTTTAATGTTTGGTTTCCTAATCCAATCATTCACAGAACTGAGTCCGACGATTTTGGTAGATCCATCTATTCGTTAATACGTCGAATATTTGATGTGTTTCCCCATAGTTTATCAGCAAAAGAGACTCCTTTCTAATGAATTTGAGTTTTAACACTTGGGATATTAAACTTATTCACAATAAGTTTCAGTCCTGAAGATGACGAAGCATCTTTATCCATAGCATTCTTCAATTGAAGAGATGGAGATTTGAAAGTTTTTGCAGGAGGAGAATCAATGCAAATTCCTTTGCCTTTCCCAATCACTACAGGAGATGTCTTACGAACCTCTGAAATAGATTCTCTGATCTGCAGGATACCGGTTCTTCGAGGTCTAAGATCACCGTCTGGAAGAACAATCTTCTGTCTATCTCCTTCGAGCGGAATCCAACGATCGGCGGCGAACGCCGCACCTTCTTCCATCCTCAGCTATTAACCTGCCAAGAAAAATGGGAAGAAAAAAATTCAAATTTTAACTAATTTCTATCACTAGAAACCGGGAACTTCTTTTACTAGAACTTCTCTCACTATTATCACAGTTAGTTAATCAAATAATTCAAGGAGTAGAAACTATGACCATAAGAAAAAGGGTAGAACCTCAGGAAGATTTTCCTAGAGAATGGAGATACTCATCTAATCATCTTAAAGAACTAATTTTAGGAGACCCATCGGAAGGTGTGAGAACTAGTCACGGACATATGAAGGTGGTTAGTCATTCAGCATTCATCTTTATGATAGAACCCCCGAGTATAGATAAAGCTTTAGGAGATGAATTCTGGATCCTATACAAGCAAGAAGAATTAAATCAATTCACCAGGAATGATGTTTGCGAGTTAGTCAAGAGACCTAAAAAATAGAGTGTGATAGGAACAAAATGGGACTTTAAAAATAAGGAGAATGACTTAGGAACCATAATAAGAAATAAGCCCAAACAAGTAGCTAAGGGGTACAACCAAATTGACGGAATAGACTATGAAGAAACCTTTGCCCTAGTAGCAAGACTAGAAGCCATAAGGGTGTTGTTAGCTTTTTCTTGGTTCAAAAGTTTCAAACTATATCAAATCGGTGGAAAGAGTGTGTTTCTGAACAGGGTGATTAAGGAAGATGTTTAGGATGAGTAACCCCCCCCTGCACATGAACACTCTAATGAGCTCTATGATTCAACTAGACAAAGACCCGAATGGAAAATCAATAGACCAGAAAAAATATAGAGGTATGATTGGTTATCTCCTCTACCTAACTACCCGTAGACCAGACATAATGTTTAGTGTGTGCCGCTGTGCCCATTTTCAAGCTGATCATAAGGAGTCTCACTTAACTGTTGTCAAGATACTCCTTAAATATCTACTAGGCACCCCAAACATATAAATTTGGTATCCTAGGCACAATACTTCTTTTCAAATCTTAGGGTACCATATTTTGATTTTATAGGATGTAGGGTAGATAGAAAAAGCACCTCTGGTACCAACCAATTCATAGGACAATCTTTAGTTTCTTGATCCAGTAGGAAGCAAAATTTGGTAGCCCTCTCCACGGTTGAGTCATAATATATTGTAGAAGGATGTTGTGTTACACAAGTATTATGGTTTAAACAACAACTTCTTTATCTTAGATAACCCGTAATAACCATCCCAATCATGTGAGACAACACAAGTGCAATGCACATTTCTAAAAATTTAATTCAACACTCTCGATCAAAATAAATATATATTAGGCATCTCTTCATAAGAGATCATGTAGCTAAAAGATACATCGAATTACGTCACATAGCTAAAGGAGATCAAATTATAGATATTTTCATGAAGCCACTACCCTATGACACCTTTAGCCCTTTGAGGACAAGACTTCGTGTTATAGACATTAATGCACAGTTCAGAAAAAAAAAAACACAATAAAAAAAGAATTTTTTTTTTAAAAAAAAATCTTCTAAGGCTATTCCTGATCATTACACACTCACCACACAAAACTAGAAGAATTGACATTTTCCTTATCGTACTATACGATCCACATTTGTAATATATGATATATTAAAACCACACAAATCACAGCCCACACTCAATATTGTCTCTATAGATCGTTCTGTATGATGTAGGTGACTATTCATTCAATTCATTCGGAATGACATTATTGCACATCGTAGGATGTGATATCATCTCTTTGTATTGTATGATCCACATCAGTAATGGATTGAGATAAATTTATTCTATTTGGTATGATATTATTGCTAATCGTACCGTACAATAGCTCATCTTCATACTGTATGATCCACATTAGCGAAATTGATGAGGATGATTTAAAGGGTGTCGGTACGATATAATAGCCATTCTTACTATACGAACACATTTTTGTATAGTACGATTCTTTTCATCAAAGGTCATACCGGTGACCCTCAGACTGATTGAAATCCTTTAGATCGTACTGTACGATACACATCGTACTATATGAATTGACCACCTTTTTCAAACCGTTCATCCAGGCGACATTATTGCCCATCATGCTGTATAATCCCAGATCGTATTGTATAATATTTCCAAAACTCTATAAATTGTCTAAATCTGAAGCTCATTTAACTCACTCTTCCTTCACCTTAATTTATATCACCTATCTACATGAAATATCAAGCATTAGGAAGCATAGTCATCTCGTCGTTGGAATCTCATCTTCCTCTCGCCATCCTAATGACCATTTCCTGAATCCCTAAAATGATGAAGCCTATCATAAATATAAGGCATGAAAAATTACACCATCTAGGATGCTAAATCAGGTTGCCCTAAATTTTAAGGTAATGAGCCTATTCGTATCCACCACTCTCAAATGGCTTCTTACTCTAGCCTGCCCATATAATTCAGAACTCCTTTTTGAATTCCTATCCAACCTCACTATAAACATCAAAAACCTAACCCTCACCTCTTTCTTCTGCAAACAAAATGTAGAGATCACTAAAGCATATTTTGCCCAGTACATTGTGCTCTATAATGATGGTCCAAGTGTTAATACCTTTCTTACAAATGAATTTGACTGGAGTGCCATAAATTTAGTTCTTAGGAATGTCGCTTTCTACCAACTCCAACCACTTGTTCAATCCCTCACTTAAATTTAGTACTTAGAACCTCAATCGTACACAATGCTAGAAATTGAATCTGCATGATCCCAAGTTTATCTGTCATTACCTATCTTATTATGTCTAACACCAAATTTAATGAGGCAAATTTATTTATCAAGCACATCCATAATATGACCTTAATTCGCCTCCTCACCACCCGTAGAAAACAAAATCAGCCCTTGGCCACCTTATAGGTTACATTCTTCAAAATAAATATCAGTTAACCTATCCTGGTAAGCTCGACAACCCACCCATTTTCCATATGGATGTCTCTTTCTTTATTTTATTACATCGGGGACTAGAGCCAGATGAACCTGACTTTAACAAAAAATAAGAAGAATCTACTCCAGCAAAAGCTCCTATTCGACCAAGATGGCATGCACCACCCTGTGCACCTACACCGGCCTACCCTCACGATGACTTGGTCAAATGATTCGACCAACTCCAGATTCATCTTGACACTCACATTCAAGAAGAACATATCAACATGATGATGGCATGTGGTGGTTTGGGGAATGCTTTTCCTCAATTTATCAATAATTCGCATCCACCCACCACTACTTCCAGCACCCACCACCTCCACCTCCAAGTGATCAGGATCATCTTTTCTGAAGTGTATCAATTTAATGCTATTTTTCTTAGTGGTGTTTGTGACTCCTCCTTTGGTGATGTCAAAAGAGGAAGAAGTCTGTTGTAGTCAGTATGTCCTGCTTATGTTTTTTTTGTTTATGTTTAAGTTAAATGAAATGCATTTTTCTTTTTTTGTTTACTTCAAGATGCTTTTAGTTAACTAAAAATAAATAATAAAAAAATAATAATAAAAAATATACAAATAAAAAAATGCCTTGCAAAATGGATTACAACCAACATTATTTAACATCATAAAAAGGGGGATGTTAATGCAATCCATAACCCCTAGTCTGATATTTTGATGATGATAAATAATGTTGTTTGAATTACTATTCATTGAATACTTTTGATTTATACTATTTTCTATGAGTCCTAAAATTTTCAGGGAGATCACACATTACTCAGGACAATAAGAAGGCTCAATACTGGTTAGAGTAGGAGTTGGAGTTCATAACATTGTAAATTTTCATTTTTTTAATTTTTTCTTTTCTTGAGTCTGGCCATAAATTATATGCAAGACTGACCAACCATGAACATACAAAGGGGAAGAGGGTTTTAAAAATGAAGAATTTTTTTTCTGTTGATCATAATGTATGAGTTTATATCATACTTTATGATATGATATAGCTAAAATGGCTACGTGTATTCAAGTCACACTATATGATGACTATCATAATGTACGAAGTGTTTCTAGGATTAATTTTTGATTAGTTATCATACTGCACAACTATATTCATACTGTATGATCAACCGATGCTATTTTTGATCATCTCAAACTTCATACTTGAAGATCCCTTCATTTTGAATAATCATACTAAACAAAGTGGTTCATACCATATGATGTACAGAGATGAGTTTCGTCGTCCCAGAAATCATCCTGTATGAATGAAAGAATTTTACAGATTATACTATAAGAGTTTATATCGTATTGTACGATGGTATTCAAAACTTTTTGGTTATTCATAAACCTTAGTACCAGTAAGAATAGTATTTTGTACTAATCGTACTGTATAATATTGGATCGTACTGTACGATCATAACAGCTAAATTGAAAATTTTAGGGCTTGTTTGAGCCTGTTTTAAGCATGAAAACTTCTATTTTTTGGGTGTGACTGTGAGAGAGGAACGTGACTAGAGAGGGATTCCTTGGGAGAGAACTCTTGAAAAGATTTTAGGGTTTGTGAGAGGAAGGAGAAGGTGTTCTTGGTGGGGGAGGAGTGTGAGGGAGATCACATGGTTGCTCCAAGCTTGTTGCACTTTGCTCCTCCTATGGCCTGAGAAGATGTTATTGGAGGCTCTCTCATGGGGAGATTCTTCTTCATACGTGTCCTCTAAGGTACTCTACCTTATCCAGGAGGAAGAAAATGAGAAGGTATGCTGCCTTCTCCAGGAGGGTGACAAAGTGCTTGGCACTCCGCCATGCCGGGTTGGTGAAAGTGAGGTTTGTAAGGGCTTCTCTGCCTTTCTATGTGGGCAAAAAGAGAACTATTGTTTAGTAGTGAAATTCAAGGAGTGGAGGACTCCGGGAAGTTGATGTAGGTAGGTGACCAAACAAATATAAAATCTCTGGTGTGAATTTTCCTTTACTACTTTTTTATTTACGCTAGCATTTTATTTTTATACAAATTGCTTGATGAAAATCGTTGTGAAATTTGTTGTTTTAAATTGTGTTTCAAGCACTCGCTTCCGCATTATTTAATTTTCTTGTTTAAATTTTAAAAACATAAAAATATTAGAACTCCTATTTAGAATTTTTTATTACAAAAATTTTCCAATTCACCCCCCTCTTGGTGCATCTCATAATATAAAAAATTTATTAATTATAAATCCATATTTTTGAGATTTGATAGTCTAATTTTGGAATGACATCCCACATTTATAGAGAGTTTTTCAAGAATTTTTAACTTATAAATTAAAGTAAATTTATTTTTAGTTTGCTTCAAGCCATGCATATCTATAATTAACCTTGTTTTAATAGGATTTTAACTTTGGCATCCTTCCTTTCAATCATTTCTTCCTTGAAATTTAAAACCAGAGCTTAGCTAAATATTAGTTAATTAAGTCCAATGCATGTATAGGACATTTTCATGTATCCCTTTTGTTAATTTAAATATTCATCGTAAAGGCACTTTATCTAGCATTTTGGCTTGACTAACTATTGTTATAGAAAATGTTCATCTTGCCATTACACTACATAGATAAGCATCATATGTGGGGAAATTTATTCTTGGAAGAATTTTCAAATGCTTGGGCTGTGTGTTAAAACAAATTATTTGGAAATGCACCCATTGCTATACACTTAGATGTAGGTCACTTGTTTATTGATTATTTGCATGGTGTGGCAGGTTATGCTCATGTTAAGGGTTAGAGGCTTTTGATTGTAAACCCACATAATTTAGTGATATTTGAAGACAAAGATTAAGGAAAATTTTTAGCAATTTTTTTGAAATTCATGGAAATTCAAACATATACCCAATAAGGATAAGACTTTGGAACTCAAACATAGTGACACAATTCAGAGTAGGATTGAAATTCACTGATTTTAAAGTCAATAAATTAGGAAATTGATTAATTCAAAATTAAACTCTAAATTAAGCCTAAAATTTCTAAAATTTAAAATAAATCCTATTTAAATCCAAAAGTTACAAATACTTTATCAAATTGACTAGAATATAATCCTTCACCAAGGAAAAATAAATGCACCTTAACTGGACCTTAATTTTAAGCTTAATTTATTTTAAAGAAAAATTAAAATTAATAATTTAAATAAATAAAAATAATTAAAATTCTAAAATTTCTCATACACTTGAGAACACTCCCTTATGTCATTTCTAACCTTTGGGAGTGCTTTCAAAAAATTTGGCATCAATTTGGATCAAAATAATTAAAAGTTTACTAATAAGGTAATTTAAAAAAAATAAATTTAGTATCAAAATTTTAAAAATTCATAATTAATTTTAAAAAATTCCAAATTAATCAATCCTAAAGCCAATCAAATCCCTTTTAGATATAGTATTTTCTAAAACTGTCAACCCATAAATAAATAAGTTCAATTCCAAAAGTCAATAATTTGGTCAATTGCAATCCAAAATTAGTTAAAACTTGCAAAATCCATAACTTAATATAAAAAATTCCAAATCCAGTAAATTAGTCTCTAAGTACTCATCTTAAGGTCTAGTATTTAGAAAATTATATAAAATACCATAACTCACTTTAATTTTAAAATTCAAATTTTGATCCTTTTAATTTATTGAATTAAATAATTCCAAAAATCTAAAAAAATTAATTAATAAGTAAAATTAAATAAATCATTAACATGATTAATAAAATTGATTAACCAACTGTTAATACACAATAAGTACTTTAAAGACAAAGTTTTTAGGATGGACTAGCTTGAGCTAGAGGGGTTAGCGTCCTTAGGAGGTTTGGTTCCTTAAGCCCACTATGACAATGCCATGAATGGATTCTGGAGTGTAAAACCTTAAAATCATGTGACTATTAACTATTTAACTAACTTAGAAACTTTAATTCAACTTCATCAACTTGGTTTATATGCTAGATTACCTTGAGTTATCGGGCTAAGTGTCGTAAAGAGGCCTAGTTCCTTGAGCCCACTATGACAACACCATGAAAGGGTTGATAGAAAATTTAGATTAACTTAATCATTAAAATTTTAAAAAAAATTAATTTAATCAAAAATAACTAATCATTTAATTTCAAACAAATCAAATATATTTAATTAAACTAGCTAATACATGGTGAACTATCTACTGGATATATCTCTTACTAATCAAATTATGAAAAATCCCTTAAGATATAAATGATTAGTTAATTTTGATTTCATATTCACTTAGAAATAACCTTAGAGCAGAGATACGTAACGAGCCTTTTGAGACAAAATCGAAAGATATATCTTTTACTAATCAAATTATGAAAAATTCCTTATCATATGCATTTGTGAATAATACTCTCTACTGTCGATTATTCGATCAGATATTGCTACATTATTTAGACAAACAAGATGCACTAAAGATCATAAATAAGGTTCATTCATGCTATACGGTGCTTATCAATTAGGTCCTAAAATGAAATGAAAATTAAAAGGCTTGCATACTATTGAGCTATGATAATTTATGATTACATGAATGTTACAAAAATGTTTTTATCAATGCCAAGTACATGGTTAAATTTTGTATCAGCTACCTAATGTGTTGTATCCCATGATAGCTTTGTTTCCCTTTGATAGTTGGGGCATTTATGCTATTTGGATAATTTACCCTCCATTTTCAAAGAGTCATCACTTCATTTAAAAAGCGATTGTTTACTTCTCAATATTTGTTGAAGCTATTCCCCTATCAAATATAACATTACATAATGTCATGATGTTCTTCCTTGAACATATCATATATTGACTCGGTGTATTTTATAGAATCTAAAGTTGTATAAAGCATGATTAGTTCGAGCTCATATAAGTTAGTGTGACCTACAACTTCTAAGTAGGAGACTTGGTCTTGGTTCTTCAGAGGCCTATCTTAGCTCACCAAAAGATCAATGGGAAGTTTAAACTAATATGGGATGGAACCTTCTTCATATAGATAATATATAAAGGGGGTTTGTATCAACTAATTGATTGTATGGGAAATCAGCTAAAGTTGCTAGTCAACGGGTGATTCCTTAAGAAATACTATGTTTGATGTAGATACACTTTTGGATTAATAAAAATTTTCACAAGTACTGAATAACCTCAAATTGTTCTCATTTAAGTCTTAAATCTCAAAACCTATTTTCTTTTCGTTAGGGTTAGGTTTTCCAATTCTCTGGGGTTAGAATCTACTATTGATGGAGCACATCCTTTAAGTCATTATCCTTATGTAACATTAATTGGGCTTGGTAATGTGAACAGCCGTTAGAGAGAGAAACAGCCGTTAGAGAGAGAAACAGCCGTTAGAGAGAGAAACAGCCGTTAGAGAGAGAAACAGCCGTAAGTTTTTTGAATTTTCAATTAGTAGCTTTTTAGCTTCCATCGTCGCCGGCCAGTGGCAATGACAGAAGACGGCCGCCGATCTTCAGTTGGCGCGTCTACCTTTATAGGTCTTCTCAAAGGATCCATCAAGGTAACAGATAAATTGAAGCTTCGTTCTGGTGATGATAAGGTTTGCGCTAGAGCTTCTGCAAGACCATTAATTATTAGAGAGGTTAGTAATTCTCCTTTGAAGAAGTCATCTGAAGTTGTATTTGGTAAAGGAAAAAGTTGTATTCATCATCCTGTTGAAAATACTCCTAAGAAGCATTCTCTTGCTTTAATCCGAAGTAAAAACGACGGTGAAGCTTCTTCTTCTAATGTGAAGATTTTTGTTAATAAATTTAGTTGTTCAAATGCAATTTCTGACCTTCAGCCAGAGATAAATGCGAATAATCAAAATTTTATTAACAACCCTTCTATATTAATTGATAAGCTTCCTCATGATTGTTCCTCTGAGCTACCGAAAATGAGTTTTGTGCAAGCGGTTTTTGGTAAGAAGATTACTGATGAAGATTTGACAAATTCAATTCCTGGTGATAAAGAGAAGATTCCTAATTCTTGGAGAAAGACTCAGCACATCAAAATCAACTATGATTTGAAATCTATACCCATTACTGACGATGGAGTTACTATTATCATGAACTCTCACATTGAAGATGCTAATTCTCATGTGTTAAGGAATTCTCTCGTTATCAAAGTTCTTGGTAGCAATATTCCTTTCCCTATCTGCAGCAGGGAACTTTGTAATCAATGGTCCAAATTTGAAAAATTTCATTTAACAACATTGGTCCTTGATTGGATCCTGTGTTCCTTTTTCAATCCTGATGCTGTGGATGATGTACTAGAAGGAGGCCCCTGGTTTATTGGAGGTAACATAATTGGTTTGGACAAATGGTCCCCCAATTTTTCCCCGGAATCCCTTAAGGGTCTTACAGCACCTATTTGGATTCGCTTAACTTGTTTACCTCTTCATTGTTGGGATGAACATAACATCTGTAGAATTGCATCTATGATAGGAACTCCCTTATATTTAGATGTTAATTCATTTAAATGGACTAAGAGGGAGTATGCTCGTGTATGTGTTCTCTTAGAGCTTGATAAAAAATTACAAAGAAGAATTTGGATTGAAGGAAAGAATGGTAGATCATTCCAAAGAGTTGAATATGAGAAGATTTCTTCTCTTTGTTTTCACTATGGCAAGATTGGTCATTTGAAGAGAAAATGTCCTTCATTAACTTCTACTGAACACAATGTTACTGAAATTAGAAAAACTCCAAATCAAGAAGCAGCAGGTTCCAAAGATAATGTTGAATTAGGTCCTTGGATTCAGGTGAAATTCAAGAAGAATAAAGCTTTTAGGAAATATATTCCTAAACAGATAAATTCTGCTTCTAATATTGATCCTACATTAGGTCAAGCAATAATGGAAGAAGGTGAAATTGTTGAAACTCATAATAATGTTGAAATTCAGAAGTCTGCTACTAATGTTATAATTAAATCCAAAATTCTGGATTGTCAGCTGGAAGATTTGGAGCTTAACAAATCTAGTTCTATTTCAGATGTTTCAGAAGGGGAGGGTTGCTTGCGAACTCAAGTATATCCTAAAGGATTACTTGCGAACTCAGGTATTCCCTATCATAATTCTGCTGTTATAGCTCAAGGTGTTATCAATAACAATACAATGGAGAAGGATTTATCTCCTGTCAGCGTTTCTGGTGAACTACAAAGGAAGAATGATTTGATAAATAACTGTGTTGAGAATAAAATCACATATTCCTTACCTCATAAGGCGAATGAAAAAGAAAAGATGTCATCTTCTATAGATAACACCTTGATTATTTTTGAAGAAGAACGGAAGAAATTATTGTCCAGATCAGATATCTCAGGAGAAATTGTTATTCTTGACTCTGTTTCAATACAGAACAACTCCAATCCTCCTGTAGAAACCGAAGAGGCCATTGAAGGTATTATCTCAACAAATGTAGTTAAATACCAAGCTAATATCAAATTCAAACTACAAAAGGAGTTGAAATCTTTGGGTAATGTCAGTATACCGTCAAAGCTCAGGAAAAATGAAAAAATCAAAAGGAAAAGTGGTGGGTCTTTTCCCACTCCTAAACCTAAATGAGTTCATTTATTTTTTGGAATTGTAGGGGGGCAAGAAAAGTTGAAGCGTCCAGATATTTGAAAGAGTTGATTAAGGATGATGATGCTATCTTTGTTGGTCTCAATGAGACCAAAATTTCTTCTATAGATTCTTTGGAGTTTAAAAGAGTTATAGGAGATAATTGGGATTATCATTTAAGCCCGACAATGGGTTTATCTGGTGGAATTATAATATGTTGGAGAACGGACTTGGCTCAATTTATTGTCATATAAGATTCTAAGCAGCTTGTGTTGGAAAGCTTATCATTACAAACAAAATTTCCTCGATTATAGCCACTATTTATGGTAGTACTTATTGGTGTGAAAGAAGATCCCTTTGGAAAATTTTAAATCTTCTAAACTTCCCATGGTTATGGGAGGTGACTTCAATTGCATCTTATCCCAAAATGATAAAAACGGTGGGAAAAAGTTCTCTTTGTCTCAAGGAGTGCAAGATATGCTCTCATTTATGAGATAGTGTAATTTTCATGACACAAAATTCATTGGTCCCAACTACACTTGATGCAATAATAAAACAGGGAAAGCTCGTATTTTAGAAAGGTTGGATCGATGCTTACTTATTTGCATAGCATTAAATCACCTGAAAGGTTCTGTTGTTAATCATCTAGCTCGTATTGCTTCCGACCACTATCCCATTATGTTGAGGATTTCTTCTCCACCTATTCTTCATAATTGTAATCTGAGATTTGAAGATACTTGGCTTTGTTACCCAGCTTCTCATTCGGTGGTTTGGTTTGCTTGGAACAAACCTGCTGGAGGCAATGCAGATTCTATTTTGAATCTTAAATTCAGAAGATCCTTAAAAGCCCTTTTTTCTGGAGTAAGGCTAAGCACAAAAACTTATCAGAATTGAAAAATAATTTTAAAAAGGAGATTTTAGAGCTTCAAGAAGAAGAATCAAATTCTATAGTCTTTTTCTGATCAGAACACTGAATTGCTGAGATCCAAGGTCCAAGAATTGAATGCAACTCTTGGGCGGTTGTGTACATGGTTGAAAAAGAGATCAAAATCACGATGGATTAAAGAAGGAGATAGCAATTAGAAATACTTCCATGCTTCAGCTTCAGCTAGAAGAAACTTTAACTGTATCAATTAGTTGAAGAATAATGATGGATCTATAATTTCTAATCAGGAGGAGATCACTGAAGTTTTCTTAATTTTTTTCAAAAACAAATGGCGTAGAAGACCCTGCTCTATGGAAAATTGGCCTCCGTGTTCTAATGCCATTGATGATGCTGATTCTAATTGGCTGGACTGAGATTTTATAAAAGAAGAATTGGAAATTGTGATTAAAAATCTTGGTTCTAACAAAGCACCGGGGAGAGATGGAATTTCCTATTCATTTATCAAAGCATATTGGTATATTATACACAATGATATGTGGAATGCTATTAATCAATTCTTCAAGACAGGTTATATGAATATGGATTGGAAATATACTAATGTGGTTCTTATTCCTAAGACAACATGATGGTTGCTTTAATAAAATTTGCTCTATGCATTTTCTAAAAAAAAAAAAAAAAACATTAATCTATCTATTAGATGTAATTCCTCTATCATCATCTTTTAGACATGAGTTTAGGTGATGCCTTACTTGGAATTCAACTTTATTCTATCTATTAAGTGTAAGTCCTCTATCAGCATCATGTAGAAAGGAGGTTTGGTTATGCCTTCTTAGAATTTAACTTTAATTAGAATATTAGCTGTAAGACATGTGTCAACATCTTATATACCCAAGGTTAGGTGATGGCTTCCTTAGAATTTAATATTAATATATCTATTAGTTGTGAGTCCTCTATCAACATCTTATAGACCTGTGGTTAGCTACTGCCTTTTTTGGAATTCAACTTTAATCTATTTATTAGGTGTAAGTACTTTATAATAATCCTATAGACCTTAGGTTTGGTGATACCTTCCTTGGAATACAAATTTTATCTATTTAATAGGAATAAGACTTATATTAATATCTTGTAGTTCTAGGGTTAGGTGATGTTATTCCTTAGATTTTAATCCAAAATTTTTTTTATTAGGAATATGTTCTTTATTAGCATCCCGTGTCCTAGGGTTAGGTGATGTCTTTCCATAAAATTTAATCCATAACCTATCAATTAAGAATAAGTCCCCTATAAATATTCTTTAGACCTGAGGTTATGTGTTATTTTCCCTCAAAATCAAAACTCCATATTAGACTTTCGGTCATTGCCAATATCAATAGTATAATTTCATTCTACCACATATATTAGGGGACCTTTTGTTGACCTCATTTTCATATGAAGTCTTAAGAACGTACCTACATTTATCCTTGGTTACTTGAGGATTGATAAGTGTCCACCTGTTAACCATCAAGGTCCCAATCAAATGTTAATCCAACACTTAATAAAAAATTTTTACTCCAGCCTTTACTTCCAAACATAAATCCAGCCTTCAATCAATCTTCAATGCTATCAAGTCAATTTTAATCATTTATGTGATATTTAATGATGTAGGTAATTCAATATCAATCCATCAAATCTAAAACTCTAGTTCAAATCAAGAATTTCAAACAAAAATTTGGGTTAATGGCACAGGTCCTAAAACCCTTTTTGTGTTTTTTTTTTCAGTCACATTGAAACACAGTTAAATAACATATGATTAATGATATATTACTTTTGTAATGATGAATAATGTGCCTAGAGTCAGCCCTATAAATTTAAACCAAAATTCAGGCCTCTAACCTTAAAATTTTATTTGAGTTCCATTGGTTGTACAACCTTTAAATATCTACAGCCTCTGATACTAGTCCATCCACCCTTTGGACTTGTACCGTGAGACCCTCCCCAAGATACTTGACCATGTCCATTGCCTTTTCTATGACATGTTGACTAGTAATTTTCATTTTACTAGATCTAGTTTGTCCATGAGACTAGAAGTTAAAATAAACAAAATGCCCTATAAGTAAAAATTTTATTTTGACCTAGTTGACCAAGTCAACAATGGTTGACAAAAAAGCCCCTTATGTGCCCTAATGGTCATTTTGGACACAATGACTGTCCCAATGCATGAGATGACTTCCATTAGTCTAAAATGATCAAATCAAACTTGTTAAACCAAAAACTAGCCTCTATTGTAACCTGGTTGACCAAGTTAACCATGTTTGACTAGATAAACCATAAACCTAAAATACACTCATTGAAGCATTAGATAAAGTCTAAACTTCTTCGAACTCCTTCGACCACCTGCCCTTTTTGTTTGTACTTTATTGGACTCTTTTTCCTAGTTAACATTTTACTTGGTCAATCGGACCCTGGTTTGGTAAAAATGGACATATCTGGGCCAAATCACTTTAAGATCTCAATTAATTCTTTCAAACCCTCAATCCCACTCTATTATATATTTTAAGTTTTTTAAACTCAACTTAATTAAAACTTTAATGATTTTGACCAAGTCAATTCCTTGGACTTGGTCAAATCCATATGTCTTGGTCAAATAATCATACACAATTAATCCAATTTTCTCAAACATTCAATCCCACTTCGATACATGATTCAATTATCCTAGAGCATACCATAAGTTATGTTGAAGTGGAATTGACTAAGTTAAGATTTAACTAAGTAAACTTACTATGACTTAATCAATGTCACCACATATTCTTTAATCCACCCATGTAAACTACTTTAAGTTCACCTAGGCAGCACTTAGCTACTACTTAAACCCAATATTGGCCTTAGTTGATTGTTTGACCAGTCAAATTATCAGACATATGGCTACGTTAGCTTATCTTGTCAAAATTCTTCAAGTACTTAAATCCATTTAAAATCTTATGAGTTAGCTTTTCTAAATAAAATCGAAAGCTTCCTCAAAAGCCCTAAACTTGAGCTTAGAGCCTTATTTTTCCTTGAAAGGCAAATGTAGTCCCCCTTCACAACTCAACCGCCAATAACAAACTAGCCTAACTTAGGCTTTTCTCTACCCCTCCAATGGCTATGACATGGGACATTTATCCCACTTCAAAGCAAGGGGCATGATTATTCAGGACCATCAAAATCAAACCTTATGGATTATAGCAAAAAAAAGTTCTCAATTCATACACTACATTCCTTCTCATTTTCCATAGTTCTTTGATCTTCCAACTCTTTTAGTTTAAACTCTACCAACCACTCTCTACATTCCGCCAGGGAAAACACATCGGTCAAACCTATCGGCTTTGAATTTCTGGTGAGAAGAGCCACCAAGTCCATTTAAGGAATGAAGCTTAATATCTAGAGCTTTTTAGACCATGATTTTTCCTAAAAGAATAAGAGGGGCAAGTCCACAAGCTCAAATAACCCAAGAGATCCAAAATCTAACCATTAAATCTTGGTAACATAAAAAACCTAGAACAAATAACCTTTTTTCTAAATATCTTTAAGCAAAGTGCATTTAAGAAAATAAATAGTACCCTACTAATGCTCTTCATACCTAAATGTTCTATTTAAAATTTTACTAAAAATGGATAAGTAGTTAGGGAGAATAAGACATTTTTTATACTCATAAGATTATCTGCATATTCCATAAAAGTGTATGAAATCTGGACCATTTATCTCCTAATTAATGGTTCAGATCTTATCTTTCTACTGCACCTTTAAACCGCATAAGTAATCCCATCATTTAGATTTTTGCCTAGCATAATCTACACCGTTCAATCAAAAATATGGATGATATGATGGCTCCAAGTCATTGCTAACTCCGATAAGTGACCACAGTGGTGATTCACCGCATCATTCAATTAATGACCAAAGATTGCCTCTATACAATCATTGGCCAACATTGCACTGCTAAAAAATGATTGGCGCATGGGGTTATCTAGCTAATTAGAAGCTATCACATAGCTTCCATAGCCACTGTCATCAATTATCTATTGATTTTAATTATTTTAATTAATTTAATAGCATTTTAATTAATATAACTTCAATTAATCATATTAATTTGAATTTTTATCAAAAAATTACAAGTAAATACTCTTTTTTTCTTAGAATTTTATCCTTTTTAATTTTAAATTAAAATTGAACAAAAATCTGTTATGAATTTTGAATATTTCCAACTAGTTGATATAGTGTTTTTAATTAATATTTTATTTAATTTAATTCCACATGTTTTGAAATTTGAAAGTCTAATTTGTCAAGTCATTATATATTTATAGTAAATTTTCCAAGAATTTCAAACATATAATTTAAAGTTAATTAAATTTTACTTTGCTTCGAGCATTGCCTATCTCTAATTAAGTTTGTTTTAATGGGATTTAAACTTTGGTATCCTATCTCTTAACAATTTCATGATTAAAATTTCAAACATGAGCTTAGTTATATATGAGTAAATCAAGTCCAATGGAAGTCAAGGACAATTTAATGTATCCATTTTATTAATTTACATATTCATCATATAGGTAATTTGTCTTGCATTTTGGGTTCACTAACTAGTGTTATGGCAAATGTCATCTTCGCATGACACTACATAGATAAGCATCAAGTGTGGGGAAATTTATCTTTGGAGAATTTTTAAATGCATGGGCTATTTGCTAAACCAAATTATTTGGAAATTTACCCATTTTTATATATTAAGATGTAGGTCACTTATTTACTGATTATTTACATGGTGTGGCTGGTTATGCTCAATTTAAGGGTTTGAGACCTTTGATTGTAAACCCAATTATTTAGTGATGTTTGATGATAAAAATTAAGGACAAATTTTAGCATTTTTTTGGGAAAATCATGGAAATTCGAACATACAACCAACAAAGACAAGACTTTGAAACTTCAAACATAGTAACCAAATTTACTCTAGGATTCAAATTCATTGATTTTAAAAGTCATTAAAAAAGGAAATTGATTGGTTTATTCACTTGAAATTGGGCTAGCCGTTCTCTTCTAAAGGGGATTTTGGCGGTCCCTTGGCTGGCGTCACTTCTCCTTCGGCCCTTAGTGGCTGACGACGGATCTAGGAATGACAACCTTATTGGTTGAGCTTTCTCCTCCAATCGATTTTCATCCCATGGGATTTTTTTCCAATGCAATTTTGACGGCAAGTTTGGCGGATGTATTGCTACTGGTGTTACTTCGTTTGCCCAATATGGCTGACGATGGATCTTGGATTGGTTATCATTTTGGGTTAATCTATGTTCTAATGTGTGGTGATTGGTGGTTGGATTTAATTGGTTTATTTGACTTTCTTTATTTGGGTTATTAATTGGCTAAGATCTTGGGGTATGATCTTTTGTTGTTCAAGAAAGATTTTTGTGGGTTGTTTCCCTACATTCTTCAATTGAGAAAATGAATTCATTGTGTGTTATGCTGTGTTTCTTCTCCGAACAAGCTTTTTGGTATCTTGGAGGTTTTTATTTTTTAAGAATTGGAGCGTTCTTTTTGGATTCTTAACGAATCATGGAGAAGCTGCTGGGATGACTTTTGTGAAGATCATCATATGTGTTGTTGTTGATGAGTTTAGTTTTCATTCCTGTGCTATGATAAATGGTTGTTTTGTTATGGGGAAGTTTGATCGTCCAGTTGATGTTTCTATTGGTGGAACTTGCAAATTTGTGGAAATTTCATTTGGAAAGTTTGGTGGAGGGTTGGCAGAGGTTATGGTTTGTGCAGATATGGGTTTGTATGCCACCATTATTAGATTCAGTCGACTGCCAATGATTGGAGATTACAAGGAAATCATTTTGGGATTTCCTAATTGTTCTTTTAAGGTTTTGAATTGGGCTCTCATTTCATCAAAGCTCATGGTTTCTTGTGTTTTGCTCTTTGATGTTCAATGCAAGTGTGTTGAAGGTTCTAAGAGTGGAGGTTATTCTGTTGAATATGAAGCTCATGTATTAGATTTGGTTATTCACATTTTATGTATTCAAGAAGATCGTAAGAATGTATGTTATTGGCTTCTTGAGGTGGTTGTCGGTGTTATGCCTTTACATTGGAATATTAATGGTTTTGTTCTTGCCAGTATGATGGGTGTGGTGGCAATTTTCAGTTCGTATGACTTTGCTTGTGAAGAGGCTGACTCTTGGACTATTGAGGAAGGAGTTGGTGTTATTGCTTTATCATCATTGATTCGTTCATTCTTCATGGCTGTTGTTAGTTGTGTTGATGTAACAACATTAGTTTCTACTCTTGATTGGAGCTTGTTGGACCCTTTGATCGACGGGGGTCTGGTTGATGTTTGGATAGCTGGTTCAGTAGTTGTATCTATTTTTCTTGTAACTAGTTATCATTTGCTTGTTTTGCTTATAGGCTTCTTATACCTTTTCAAAACCATTATGAAGAAATGTGGGTTCTTTTGCTAAGTTTCATCTTCCATCTTTTAGGAATGCTGGGATACTAACCGACCTTTTAGGTTGTTTTAATATTTGGTATCCCCATCACCCCAATGGATCTAAAATGGAATTTAGTGGATTGCATATCCAATATTGTAGTTTTGAAGGGTTTGCTTTCGCTTTCTAGTTTGTATTAGGTTTTTCTTCTTTTAATGCACCAAAGCTTTCTAATTAAATAATAAAAAAAATTAATTAGTTATCTAAATTTCAAAATTTCATAACTAATTCCAAGAAATTCTAAATTATTTAAGCTCATACCAATTTAACTGTATTTAACATCTTGTATATTCTAAAAATGTCAAACCACTAGATATACGTCAAAAATCAAAAAGTCAACAATTTGGTGAACCGAGGTACAAAATTGGTTAAAACATCAAAAATTTAAAACTTAATGTATAAAAATTACAAATATTGTAATCTTAGTGTCTAATTATTTACCTTAATGTCTAGTACTTAAAAAAATTATAAAATTCCAGAAATCACTTTAATTTTAAAAGTCAAATTTTTACCCTTTCAATTTAATGAATAAAATATATCAAAAATTAAAAAAAAATAAATAATTAAGTAAAATTACAGAAATCCTTAACATGATTATAAAAATTGATTAACTAACAATTAATATACTATAAGCACTCCAAAGATGATGTTATAGGATGTTCTACCATGAGTTGTAGGGCTAGGTGTCCTATATAGACCTAGTTCATCGAGCCCACTATGAAAACATAATGAATGGATACAATGGACTGTAAAACCTTAAAATTAAGTGACTATTAATTATTTATCTAAAATAAAATCTTTAATTCAATTATATCAACTAGGTTTATAAGCTAGACAACCTTGTGCTACAGGGCTAAGTGTCCTAAAGAGGCTTGGTTCCTCGAACACATTATGAAGATGACACTAATTAGTTAATAAAATGTTTTGATTAACTTAATCCTTAAAATAGAAAAAAAATAATTTAATGAAAATTTACTAATCCTTTCATTTCCAACCAATCAAGTTAACTTAATCAAATTGGTTACTATTAGGTAATCCTGGCATATGACGTATGAAGATGCCAACCAATCCCTTAGGGGAGAATTCTCTTCCTTTTGAATATCCATGTTAGGATGAATTTAATATCCAAATGAAAAGAAAACATCCCTTCGAGGAGGAGTTACTTTTCCTTTGGATTTCCAGACCTAAAAATTCAAAGGAGCTCATAAAAGGATGATGAAGTGGAGATAGAGAGTATCTTACTCAAAGTCATTTATGTCTGTCCTAGGATTAGAATTTTGGTTATTATCAGTGCTACCCGATAACATTTAATTTATGTAGACCTTGGGCTAGAATTAAATGGCACCTACCAATGGACATTTAATTTCTTTAATAAAATGATTTGATTAATTTGTTTATATTATTTGCCCACTTGACATACCTGCTTAACTAGTTTTTTTTTTGTTGCATGTTATGTTTTTTTTTAGCTTAGATACAATTAGAGGCTCATGTGGGTACGTTAAAATATCTTTTATGCTTTCAACTAAAGATTTTTTTTTGGCTCACATACTAACTCTAACAATTGAAGAAGTAAGCTTGGGATTGTTAAGAGTTCACATGCATACATATTAATTACTTATCTTCCATGTTAGCCACCTTCTTTTCTGAGGGTTCTAGTAGACCGCCTGGCCTATTAGGTGTCATTAGATTAAGAGCATGTTATGCAATCTCTAGGATAAAATTATTTTTAAGCCTTTTTCAAAAACTAGTTCATATACATTTCATGCATTCGAGTTAATTAGCATGCATTGCTTTAGAAATAAATTAAAAGATTTCAAAATTTTGATTGCATTTCTTTTGAGCATAAACACCCTACATAACTTGCTCTAGAAATCAGCCCTGACTCCTCCAAACATAAATAATAATGTAGCTACCTATCTTTCCTAAAAATACAAAAAACATTGCTTGAACCCATTTGGGAATGATATATCTTTGCCTCTTGAGTTGATATAATATTCATGATGACCTTCAATTTTTAAACTAAAATTCCAAAAATTAAATTCACCCTAAGAAAATTAACTTTTCAAACTTATTTTTCAAAACTCCACCAATAAATAAACATGACATATATTTATGGTTGAGAAAGAAGATGAAATTAGAGAGTTCCATTTATTTCAAATTAAAAATTTGGCTCTAATTTTCTTGTACCAATACATATACTTCTTTAAGAAATTTGGGTAGCTTTAACCAAATCTTTCAAATTTTATATCAATTAAGTGATCAATTATGCTTTGCTACATCAAAAGGGCATGCCAAGTTAGCACCGACTATGAAATTATTAAAATTTATAAATATTAAATAATTTTAAATGTTTAGAAATTAGAAAAAAATTCTACATTGTTTTGACAATCTATTGCAAAAAATAACTCTCCAGAAAAGGAAGTTTATCTCCTTTTATTAAAAATAGTTTAAAGGGCTTTTGAATAATCTTTTGCACTAAATTTAATATTTATTATATCTGATTATTTAATTAATTAACCAGTGAAATGATCCTTAAAGGACCTCAAACATTTCATGGTGAATCTTAGGGATGCCCCACACCTTCAAGATTTTTCCCATGACCATTTGAATCAGCCTTTTTCCTTAGTTGAATTTCAAAAATTTTAGGTCAGTATTTGAACTAGAATATTAAAAATTAATATTTTCTTATACATAGATATGATTTCTTTAAATTTTAAATAAGAAGTGTGTTTATTGTTAATAATAGATAGCCTTTAATTTTACTCGAACCCAATGTGAAGATCTCCTTGAATAATTCAATCAAACCTAGATCTAGTTGGCTTAGGAAAATTTTGAAATATTCTGAATTGCTCCAAGTGAATTCAATCTCTTACAAAATTTTCATAAGATCCTTGGGGAGCCTTATAATTAATTTTGTTATGGTTTAAATTCAATTATCTGCCTTTTTTTCAAACCCTAATTTCAGCCCATTTGGGATAATTTTATAAACCTACAATACCATGGATGATTACAAAGTCCAAAAAGAAAAAAGAAATTTATAAACCTAGACTAAAAAGTCAAAAAATTCTAAAACTAGGATTTAAAAACTACTTAATTAAATCAAGAAAAGCCCGAATAGTATGAACTAAAATATATTGAACTCCTAACCTAATAGAAAATCTAAGAAAAATTCTCATATTAACTAACTTTATAATAACTTAAAAAAATATTAATAAATTCCTTAAATAATTAAAAATAAAATACAATTCCAAATGCATTTAAAGAATTAATATTGTTATCTTATATTATTTTTAACCAAAGTTTAAAATTTAATGAAGGTTTGAGGCTATTATGTGATCCGAATGATAAACATTAATTCATCTTTTAAATAAAACCCTAATAAAAAAATTACTTTAAGAATTCATGATAAATTTTATAAAGCGTAATAAATCTAAGCCAAACATAAACTAAACATAACTCAAACCCTAACTTCATTTAATCATTAAAAAAATATTTTTAACTCCAAATTTTTACAAACATGAATTAAAGACCGCTTAAATCAAACATGAATTTAATAATTTCATTAAATAAAGTATATTATAAAAAACCATAAAAATTCATAAAATTACTTTTAGGTTATTCTCAACTTCAATATCTCAAAACATCTCTTTGCTATACCTTTTGAGGTGATTTCCAGGCAATTTATGATTTTGCTCTCTTGCTTCATCTCTTCACTCATGGCTTTAATTTTTGGTGTTTTTCATTATTTTTTCATCTTTCTTGGTCTACTGGTGTGTTTTACATTTCTTTAAGGACTTTTTTAGTTTTGTTGGGTCTGGGAGATGATGTCTCCGGCGTCATCTTACCCACCTCCCTCTTTATTTCTTGATGGGAAATTGTGGTATTTTAAGGATGTTTTGTCGGCTTCTTTGTCGAGTTCTGCTAAATTTAGATTTGTCCAAACTCTCTTTAAAGGTTGTCCAGCATTGATGTTCGATGACTCCATTATTTCGCATCTTACTCCACCTTTTGCTCATACTTTGGTTGGCAAGTTTGTTCTTCGTCGGCCTAATTTGGATTTGATCCAAACTTTTTTGTGAATCTCAAGCTATCCAATTCTTTTAACATTATCTTGTCAGATCCTCATCATTTTTCGATTCAACTAAATAATGTTCTGGATTACAGACTCACTTTCTCTAGAATATCTTACTATATATAAGCTTGTTAAATGAGATAATTGAAATGGACTCTGGTTTTTGATGTGCAGGAGATATCTTTGATTGATCTTGTTTGGATTTCATTCCCAAACTTGCACCTTTATTTTTTTAATTCTTATATTCTTTTTAGTTAGGCTTCAATCTTTTGTAGACCTCTACAGACTGACCAAGCTACTGCTTCTATTTATAGGCCTTATATGACTCGTGTGTTAGTCGAGTTGGATATGTCTAAAAAATATCCTAATGAAATTTGGATGGCTTGAAATTGAATGGGAATTTCAAAAAATGGAAATTAAAAACTTACCCATCTTTTGTTCTTATTACAAGATGCATGGGTATGGGTTAAATGAGTGCTTTAGGTTGCATCCCCAACTCCAATAGCAGAAGGATTCATCCAAACCATCATAGGGTAATGCTTCTCATATGTAGGTTAATGTTTCTCCAATACAGGTTATTAGGGAGGAATCTACTCCAGTCATGGTTGACGGTAATGGTACTATTATGAAGGATGGTATAGAGGAACCAAATACCATAATGCATAATGAACCACATTTTTTTAATATTGATGATCTAATTTCTTGTGACAGAGTAAATCCTCACTCTATCGTTGCTTCTAATAGTGGCTGTCAACATGTGGATGAGCATATGTTACCTATTGCTTATAATCATAATATTGCTTCTTCTTCATCCATTACTCATTATGTTATTAACAATAATTTGTCTGAGATGAATATCTTGTTGTCTAATAATAATTTTAATGATATATAGCCTACTCAAACTATTGTTCTTGGACAGGAGGAAGACCAACATTGTATGGTGGTTGGTAATATTGGGTAAATTAAGAAACATAACTTATATGGAGGATGGCGGTATCTTTGAGGAGGGTGATTAGTAGTAGGAGATGAGACAAGAACTTTTGAATGATGATAGTAAGATTCCTTTAAACTCTGATTATCAAAGAGATGAATTTAATGATACGAAAGATATGCATATGATGACTAAATGTTTTGCTAAAGATGATAATGACACTAGTTTTTATCAAGTTTAATAGTAGGAGAGGTAGGAAAAAGGAAACCATCATTTTGCAATTGCCTAGAACTACCCATTCACATACATCTCATTAATTCTATTTTTATGGTTAATTACATAATTTAGAATGTTTGGTTCATTGGGTGTCCCTCTTCTTGGTTAAGAATTAAGAATTTATACAGTATTCACAATGTTTCACTACTTGTTTTGCTTGAACTTTTGCTTTCTTCTGCTAAGTTGGCCAGCACCTCAAACTCACTTGAAACAATGGTCATTTGTTGCAGTGGTTGGATAAAGTGCTTTTATTTATTCCTGGATTAATTCTTTTACTGCTATTATTTTAAGCATCTTAGTAGGACTCTTTCGGATCATTCTCTCTTATTTTTTAGTTTCAATACTAGGAAATAAACTCTTGCCCTCAATTTAGATTTCAAAATATGTGTTACTTCAAGATTCTTTTTTGGGTTTTGTAATGGAAAATTTGCAAGCTTCTATCCATCTCGATAATTATATCTAGTGTGTGAGGAGACTTTTGTTTAAAATTAAAAGACTTAAAAAAGTTTTAAATTGGTGGAATCATAATGTTTTTAAAAATCATTTTTACTAATATTTTGGAAGTCGAGCAATAAGTGAACAATTTTGAGACTTTTTGTCAACTTAATCCTTCTGATGCTAACTTTAGTTTATTAAGGGATTCTAAATATTGCCTTTTTAAATTGCAAGCGCAGGAGGAGATTTTTTGGAAACATAAATCCCTTTCTTTACATCTACATGAAGGTAATAATAACACCAAGTATTTCCATGCCTTGGTTATGAAGAAATAAGCCAAAAATTGTATTAACAAAATTCACATTGAGGAAGGTTCTATGACTGAGGATAGTTTGGAGATTTCTAATTTAGCGATTCTACATTTCAAAAAATTGTTCAATAAGGATTTTACTCCTGAACATATTGGTAATTCTTCTATTATGCCTAACCTTATATCTCTTGAGGCTGATTCTTTTCTCTCTAAACCTCCTTCTTTAGAGGAAGTTAAAGTGTTTGTTAATGGAATGAATGATGTTTCTGTGGCTAGGATGGATTGTTTCACCACTACGTTTTTTCCAAATTCTTGGCATATTATATGTAATGAACTTTATTCCACTGTTTTGAATTTTTTGATGGTTATTTAATTCCTAAGTTTTTTAGTTATACTTCTATTATTCTATTAATAATTGGAATTCCTTTATACCTTTTAGTTTGTGTACCTTTTTTTTAATAAATTGCTTTCTAAAATTCCTATGAGCCAGCTTAATTCTTTTTTACCTAGAATTATATCTCTGTATAAAATGGATTTTGTAAAAGGTCATACTATTGTTGATAATATTCTCTTGGCCCATGAATTTTGTTAAGATCTTGATATTTGGAATAGAGGTGGTTATTTTATTTTGAAATTTGATATTTATAAGGCCTATCTTAACCTTGATTGGAGCTTTCTTTATAATATTTTGAAGCATTATGGTTTTGACTCTATTTTCAGTAAGCTTATTAGAATTTGCATTGAGGGTTCCTATTTTTCGATTATTGTTAACGACAATAGCAATGGTTTCTTCAAATCCTCATATGGTTTGAGATAGGGTGACACACTTTCTCCACCCCTTTTCATTAAGGCTATTGATTACTTTTCCAGAGGTCTTTCCAACCGCTTTGAGAATTATCCTAGTCTTTATTTTAGAATATAGGTTGTTTTCTTATTTCTCACTTAAGTTTTACTAATGAATTTATCAGTTTTACCAATTCTTCAGTAATTAAGATTAATACATTTATGGATTTCTTTCATCAATTTGAGATGGTTAGATATCTTTATTAAAATAAAAAGAAGTGTTATTTTATTACCACCAAGTGAATGTCTAATGATCATGTTGTGGCAATTAAATACTTAACAAGTTGCGTGCATGGTCAATAACTTAATAAATATCTTGGGGTTTATCTTTTTGAAGGCACAAAGAAAACTTTTTTTTTTTGATGATTTAATTACCTCTTAGTAGAATAAGCTTTTATCATAGGATTCTAATTTTTTGAGCTTTAGGGGTAGATTAATTATTATCAAAAGTATCCTTTATTTTTTGCTTGTTTACACTTTTTTGGACTATGCTCCCACATAACCAGTTTGTAATAAATTTCATATACTTATTAAAAAAGTTTTCTGGAAAGTACCTAGTAGAAACTCTAAAAATATCTTGTCCACTTGGGATAATTTTTGTGGTGTGTTTGATGAAGGGGCCTTGGGTTGTAAGAGTATGAACGATTTGGCATATATTTCTTTGTTCAAAATGTGGTACAACTTTCATGCTAGAGTGAGCCTTTGGGATAACTCCTATTTGATAAATACTGTGTAGATAAACACCCAAATACTAGTTTCTTTAACCAAGGTAATTCTAAAGTGTTTCTGAGGCTCTACAAAGTTAAATGGGCAGTTAAAGCCTTCATATCTTAGGGGCTTGGTAATGGTAATATTTATTTTTTGCAACACCATTGGTTTGGTGATAAGCATATTAATTATATTATAAACTCATCTTCCACTACAACAATTAAAATAAATTACTTAATTAATGATAATTATTGGGACTTTCAAAAACATGTTAATTTTATTCATGACCTTATTATACAACAATTTCTGAACCTTCCTCTGAATACATTCTCTCATAATTTAATTTTTTGTTATTTGTCTAAGGATGGTGATTTACATTAAATGATGCTTGGCGTACTGTTAGAGCTAAGAAGGATGTTGATAATATCATCTTTACGATCTGGCACAAAAGTATTCCTACTTATTTAAACTTAATTAAAAGTGGCTTTATTTTCCTTCTAAGTGTCAATGTTGTTATAATGTGGAGAAAATGCATAATGTTTCATTTCTGGTCCTTTAGCTGCTAAAACTTTGGTCTATTTTGATGACTTATTTCTATTAAATTGGTTTAATGCTGAATTGCCTATTTATGCTATGCTTAACTGTTGGTTTATTAAGAGTAAAGGTCATATTAGAAATTTTATCCCTTCTCTCATTTTGTGGTATTTATGGTTGGATAGGAATAATTCTCTTTTTAATAGTGTTACTATGAACCATCATATGATTATTCAAAATGTGAAAGATAAGGTTTTGGCTCTTTATTCTGTAAATTTGCTCACTGTTAAGAAATTTAAAAACTATTATTTTATGGCTTCTTCTTATATTATTATTTGGGACGTAAGTTTTAATTCCATTGTGCCTAGGGTTATTTATTGAATCAAGCCCCACAAAAATTTCTATAATTTGAATGTGGATGGTACTATTAGTGGTTATTTTTTCAGGGTGTGGTGGGGTGATTAGAGATAGTAATTGTATATTATGTTTGGCTTTTGTTGGTCCGGTTCATAAGGGTAATGCCAATTATGCTATTTTTTGGCTATTTTTATGGCCTTCAGTTATGTATTTCTCTTGGCCTAATTATTTTGAAATTGAATTCAATGCCAATTATAGCTTTCAATTTTTAAATTCTATCATTAATACTGCATGTTCCCCTGAGCTATTTTATCTTGTGAGGGATATTAAGAACCTTCTTATTTTTTTGAACTATTTGTTACATCATGTTTATGAGGGGAATGCTTGTGCTAATTGGCTTGCCAACTGAGGTTATAATTTTTATTGTGCTAATCTTCCTACTTCTTTGAAAGGTCTCTTAAGATTAGATGCCATTAATTTACCCTATGTTACTCTCTAAGGTTTCCATTTTGTTTGGGAAGGTGCTTCTATCTCGCTGGAGTCTGCTGGCTGTATATTCATTTTTTGGAAGGTTGTTATTGGTGTGGTAGTGTGGGTTCTGGTTTCATTTTGCCTATTTGGGGTGGTGTTGTTCTCCTAGGATTGGGTTGTCCAGCCCTAGAATTTTTGGGTTTTGGTTTTGATGTTGTTGCTTTTGGGGGGCATATCTTCCCTGTTTTTTTTTTGTCATGCGGAGGTGTTGTTTATGATTTATTCCTTGGTAAACAAACTCTCTCTTTGATCTAGTGCAAGTCTTCCCAATCTGGGTTATTTCTTCCAAGGTTTTTTGGTTTTTGGTTCTATTTGGTGTTTACTTGTGGTGGTAGTTGGGGAGATTTAGTGAGTTGTTTTTCCTATGGGTCCATTTTATTCTGGTGGAGCTCATTCCAGCATTTGGTTTTTGTGGGGCCTATACTGCAACTACTTTCTTGGATCTACTTTAATATAATTTTATTGGCTTTTATTTGTTTGAAGTTGAGTGGGTTGGCTCTATTTCTATGCCTTGTTTATCTTAAGGATAATATTGGTTGGTTTTCATAATTACCTACCTTTGGGTATTTGGCTTCTCTATGGTTTATTGCTGTTGTGGTGTTCTAGTGCCTTACTGAGTAGTTTGTTCCTTATGCTAGCTATGGTTTGATCTTGGGAGTCTTGTGTTTTCTTGGTATTGTCTTCTTGTAATCTTAACTTGTTGTGCTGGGCCGGTTTTAACTTGATGTTGAGCCCCGACTGTTAGCCAATTTTGTTTGTGACTATAATACCTTGTGATATCAATAGTGTTGCTATTTGGTCGGGTTTATGAGCTGTTGGTTGGTTATCATCAGGATATTGAGTACTATTTGGACTGAATTTTGGAGAATTTGTTTGATTTATAATTGTTGTAATCTCACTGCTGTTATTATATCTTTCTATTTTTGATATGTATTTTCTATGTATTATTTTCTTTTCAAGAAATCCAATTATGTAGGTGAACATATTGATCTTATCTTTTCTAGCAACTATTTTTTAGTTCTTTAATCTTTTTTAGGTGCTCGTTCTTGTGCATCGTAGCATGTACCTAGGTTATTATGTACTTTTTTCTAGTAGGGATCTCGAGCTTGTAGTTTATTTTTTTATCTTTTTGTAGCTCTTTTGAACATTAGTGAGCATGAGGGACCTTTAAGGAACTTATACTATTTTTTTCTATATTAATGCGTAGGCCCCTCGGTGGGTTTCCTCTAAAAAAATAGGTTATTTTCAACTTCAATAGAGATTCTGTATGTCTATCCAAATTAGTTCAAAACAATGCTTTAAAATTTTTTTAACAAGTCTTAAATAAAGAAGCCTTAATATCTAAAAATAATTAAAATAAATCTATGGTTTATCTTATTCTTTTAGAAGATTTCATTTTTGTGAGATTTGGACTTAGTTATTTTTAAACTCATTACACTTTGATTTATTAATTAATATGTTCTTAAAAAACTATTTAAAAAAAATTTAAATGAGAAATCTTAAAAATTTCAAAAAATAATCTTTAATACATTATTACTTAAATTTAATAAAATTTTATTTACAAACCTTAAAGAAACTAAACATAAAAATGATAAAATTTTGATGCCTAATATGATTGGCTAAGCCACTTAACTTAGCCCACACTATAGTTTGCTTGTTAGGGCAATCAACTCAAGCTTTTTATTAAGTGCCTTTTTAAAAACTTTGAATGGATTATTTGCTTCCTAAATTTATTTTTAAATGCAAAAAATTGAGTGAGTTTGGAGGAAGTGTTCATATGATTATGTGATCGAATGATTATATGTGGATTATGTGTTAAATTTATGATTTATCATGAATGTTTAGGTTTTTTGTAATTAAGAATGCTCTGAATGTTTATCACTAATTCAATATTCATTAAGTGGCCAAATTTTTGCAGGGCAATTATTAAAATGGAGAGAAAACTAAGTAAAATTTAAACTAAATAATTTTATATAGGTTCATATGCTACTCAGCTCACCAAAAATATTTAAAACATGGCCAAGTTACGGTTACTCAATCATTAACCAAATACATATGTATTATGTGTTGTAATGTTTTTCATATTATACATAGTACCGTCGTCCTTTCACACTCCCCCGATGTTGGCAGAGAACCGTTCCTCCTTTCACACTATTCCCAGTATTGGCAGAGTACCGTCGTCCTTTCACTGGTGTAGGCAGAGAACCCTTTCTTCCTTTCACACTCTCCTAGTGTGTGCAGAGAACCCTCGACTGTTTACACTTCCCAAGTGTCGGTAGAGAACCGGATCTTCTCCAAGATCTTCTTCACAAGTCCATTCTAAAAGAAAAGAGAGAAGAGTGAAGTAATCTCAAACTTGAAAGTGGAAAGACTTACCCTTGAGTACCAAGTGAAACCTTCATGCTCCAATGGCTAGAAATCTCCTTCAAATGCTCTCTCACACTCTCTCCTTGACTCTTTTTTCAATAGGCACGAAGATCAATAAGCAGAAAGATTAAGTGGCAGTTTTAGAATGGCCTATATATAGAAGAGACAAGAAAAAACATATAAAAATGGCAAATTTCAAGTTATCATGCACATGATCGTCCCGTACGATCGAAAATAATCCTAGACAATTTTACTTAAAAGCCTTGAAACAAACCTGTTATATATTTGTACAAAATAATTTTGTACATGATGATTGTCCCGTACGAACCAAGTTCATCCGGTACGAACGGTTACCACTAGGTTGGTTCCAAAAACTGTAGAATGAGCAAACAAAAACTGTCTTAAGTCAGTTATATCATCCTGGATGAAAATGTTTCGTCTGAACGAAATTCTTAAAGAGCCAAATCGTTCTGTTTTGTAATTAATTTCATTTGGACGAAATTCTTACAGAGAGCAAATCGTTCCGGACGATAATTAATTTCATCTGGACGATCAGGACTTAGAAAAATTTCTTAGGCAGTTTATGTTTTTTCCATGTGCTCTTAATATGAGATAACTAACTGATCGTCCCATACGAACGGATATCGTCCCGTATGATTAGTATAAAATTTTATGATCTCCTTAAGGTTGTGTGTATGTTTTTTTTCACTCAATTACAATCACTCCCTCTCAATTCAAATAACATTTTTAAGCTTCAAAATTGCAAAGTATTTGTTGCTGAATTTGATTTGAAGTCTTCATCTTCGAGAGTTTGATTCACCTGAAATGTTAGTACACACAAGTGCAAATACACATTTTCGAAAAAATTGTTAGGAGATAACTACACATAGAACAATAATATTTGGAATCATCAAAACTATACAAGTTGTAAAAATGTAAACATGCAAATAGCAACTCTCTTAACAACCTTCAATTATAAAAATGTTTTAATTAAGTGGTACATGCTACATCTAAGCATTAGAGTATTATTTAAACACCAAAGTAAGAAAAGTTTAATAACTATTTTAATTGAGAGTACTCATAAGATTTTTTTATCTTTTAAGATGTAATTAATTTTAGGGGCCTGCCTGTATGGGGAAACTCTAACCTTGGACTAAATAAACATTATCTTATTTTTATAAGGTAGGGGAAAGATTTTTATGAACATAAAAAATTTGTCTAAAACCCATTTTAGTATTTAAATGACTTCGCAAGATATCATGTTCATCATTCAAAATGCTATGCTTCTATCTTTTTTTTTTTTTTTTGAGAAAATGCATTTTGCATTAATAAGGAAATAACAACCTAAAAACAAGCATTTAAAGCAAACATAAAGAATCACATTCCTCCTTCAAGCAAAACAAGAATGAAGGAGGAATATCTTGAAAGCTAATGTCTTTCCAAACAAATGAGCTCTTTAACGCCAAATTAGCACATACATCCGCTAATTTGTTACAATCTCTATTAGTAAAAGAAAACAAAACTTGGTTGAAATCAAGAAGGAAAGACCAGTTATCCTCAATGCATTTACTAACCTTCCAAGTCTTCATAGCCGATTGAAGAAGTTTGATAATGTTAAAATTATCTCCTTCAATTATGATTCCTTGAGCTTCAAACATCCAATCACGGAGGATATTTTTCAAATGTAGAATCGTCATCAATTCAATTTGAGCAACGCCCCAATGCATAATATTTACTCCAAAAGAAATAAGAAATCTTCCTTTCTCATCTCTTGCCACACCTCCAAAAATAGCCACATAATTAGATAAGATAGAAGCGCCTACATTTAATTTAATCTAACCAGTTGGAGGAGGATACCAAGACCAAGACAGCATACGCTGGTTAGTATCCCAGTTTTCCGGTATATGATTAATAAAGTTGCTAATTGTAGCTGTAGAGACCACATTTTCTACCAAAGAGTTGATTGAGTCTTCAATGCTATCATGAATCAATTTACATCTACTTTTCCACACTAGCCAAGTAGTCGTACAATACATATTGGCAATGCGAGAATTATTTCCTACAAGCTTCTTTAAACCTTCAAAACATTCTTGTAAGTTGTCATAGATCGTAATATTGAAGCCCCAGTTATTGAGTAAAGAAATCTCTTCATGAAGCTTTGAACAGTTCCCTGCAATATGCCATTCGTTCTCATCTTCTTTACATCCCCTCGGGCAGACTGAGAAGTTACTAACTTTTCTTCTAACTAGAAAATCATTAGAAGGAATGGCATCATTATACAGCCTCCACCAAAAGAGTTCAATCTTTGGTCTTAATTTTAATTTTTTCATCCAATTCCATATTACATCACCGCCATTTTTATCATATAGTGCTTGGAATGCCAGAGCAGCAATTGACTTTCCTGAAAATTTAGAATTGAGCTCAATGAGATCGTATCCTCTTCCGGCCTGAATTGGAATTTGAGTAATAAGTTTCATTATATGCTCCCCAAATGTTAATTGAATATGCTCAATATTCTATTCTCCGTCCAGATTGAAATAACATAGCTTGAATTCTCTTGGTTCCAAACAGTTGACAAACGTCGGCCACCTTGCTATACATCTATCCAGAATCCAGCTATCAAACATCCAATTGATCGAATTTCCATTAGAAACATCCCACCTAACAATGTTTCTAAGAAAATGAGCTCCCATAGTGATGATTTTCCAAGTCGATGACAATCTCTTTTCATTGGAGTCATCCAGACGTCTTCACCATATTTAGCTCTTAAAATTTGGTTCAACAATGTAGTAGGCTTTGTGCAGAAATTCCATGCCAATTGGGCCCTAAAGGACCAATCCTTTATACAGCTGAGAATAATCCTCTACCGCCTTCTTCCTTATTCTTGAAAAGCCTTTCCCAAGAAGCATAATGAATACCTGTATTTACATTTTTCTTTTTCCACCAAAAGCTTCTACACATTTTATCAAATTCTTTTAAAATACTCGAAGGAACAAGAGAAATTGAAGTTAAGAACATAGGAAGAGAGAGGAATGCTGATTTGATGAGAACCATCTTGCCTTCCAAAGAGATGAATTTTTGTCCCCAAATATTTAATCAATTAGCTACCACATCCATAAGTTTAGAGAAATCCAAAGAAACCACTCTCCTCAAGGCCATCTTTACACCAAGGTAATTCAACTCCTTCACCACATTAAATTTAAGAAGATTGGAGAGTCTCTTTTTAGTTTTATGATTAGTAAATTTTCCAAAAATAACCATAGGTTTACCCTTGTTAACTTTTTGTCCCGACCATAAACAATAGTCATTAATGATAGATTTCAAATCTTTAATAACATTAATCTTGCATTCCGAGAAGATCAAAATATCGTCCGCATAAAGCAAATGGGACACTCTAGGAGCCCTGGAAGAAATAGAGATTCCCACATCACCTTTCCTACCATTAACAGCATATGATAGGATTTGAGAGCATAGAATAAACAAATAAGGGGATAAAGGGCAACCTTGCCTAAATCCACTTTTCCCTTCAATCCAATTCGTTTTCTTTCCATTGATCAATATGCAATATTTGGGATTTAAGATGCATTGTAAAATGAGTTCCTTAAATTTAGGAGGAAAATTAGAATGAGAAAGCACTTGCCTCAAAGCATCCCAACTCATACTATCATAAGCTTGTTCCATGTAAGCTTGATTGCCAAGAGTCCTTTCCTAGCTTTAGAATAACAAAATTTGTTGAAGACTTCTTGTGACAAAGGAACATGATCTGACAAAAGAACTCCCTTTGATAAAAGCAGCTTAATCCGTCGAGATTAATTTATGAATAACCATTTCCAATCTACGTAAAAGCATTTTTGCAATAACTTTATAAATGGTCAAATAGAAGCTAATAGGCTGAAAATTTGTTACCTCTTGAGGATTTTGATTCTTCGGAATAAATACTATAAAAGTTTCCTTTCACGACATATGCATATCTCCAGAAATTAGGAAATGCCTCACTGCTAACCAAACATCTTCAGCTATCAGATTCCAGAACTTTTTCAAGAAAGAAAATGTTATCCCGTCCACCCCAGGAGCATTATTGCTGCCAGATTTTTCAATAAAACTTTGAAGCTCTTCCCTAGTGAACTCTGCTTCCAACACAGCTTGATCCTTCTCATTGATAATAGCGAAAGGTTTAGGCCAGCCATCAAGTATACAATTTCTCTGTTGCCATTTCAGCTTGAAGAAATCAGAAAACACTTTCTGAATTTCATTTACATCCTCCGTTATATTGCATGCATTAGTCTTAATATGACTAATCCAATTGGTATTTTTCCTGGCATTAGCAAATGCATGAAAAAAACCAGAATTGCAATCTCCTTCTTCCATCTACCTTGCTTTAGCTCTTTTCCTCCACCAAGTATTGAGTCTTGCAAGAGTGACATTGAGTTCATTAATTTTGAATCTTAAAATCTGCAGCTTCTCCAAAGAAATCCCAAATTCGCCTTCTTCCAGTTGCATTTCTTGTATATCTTACTTTAATCTGTCCCGAAGAACCATAAGGTTTTTGAACTTTACTTTGCTCCAGTAGAAAAGAGATCTCAAAGTTCTTTTAAATTTAACATTAAGAGAAGAAGCCGGATTCAACCCAGTGAATTTACTCCAAGATTTTTTCACAATAGCCTCTGCTCCATGATAAGTTTCCGAAACTTCTTCATATTGGGTCTCAATTTTGTTAACCTTAGCAGGTTTGAAAATCTCTAGTAAAATAGGACAATGATCCGAAGCTATGTGAGATAAATGTTTCACCATAGCAAGGTGAATAGAGTTCAAAGCATTGGAATTGATAAGGCATCTATCCAATTTCTCTAGAATTCAAGCTCCTCCAGATTTTTTGTTACACCAAATAAATTTAGGACCCATAGAGTTCACCTCATGTAAATCATTGTTGATCATAAAGTTCTTCAAATCTCTAGCTCCTTAGGACAAGTAGAATTTTTTCCCACCTCTCTTTTCATCTTGACATAGAATACAGTTGAAATCCCCACCTATCACTATAGGCAAGTCCTCCGAGCAATGTTTTTCTAAGCATTCCGAAAGGATTTTTCTATCAATGGTTTTGTTACTCCCATAAACAGTTGCTATTTTCCATGTTCCTTTATTGAAAATCTGTAATTTTCCAACTATCATTTGTGAAGTAACTTAATCCACTGTGAAAGACGCAAAGTCCTTCCTCCATAGAACTGTTAAGCCTGCAGATAAACCTTTTGAGGGAACTAAAAATGATTCCCAATTGTTTCCTAGCAGTCTGATAATTTGAGAATTCTCCAAGGAGTTAATTTTAGTCTCCATCAACCCAACAAAAAAACTTTGTGGCCTTTAATCACTTCCTTCAAATATAGAGCAACCTCTACCTTCTTGGCTCCTCTACAATTCCAAAAAAATCATCGAGTTCATTACTTAAAGTTGGGAGAAGGTCCCCCATTCTTCTTGCTTTTAGCTCCACACTTTTTTCTGTCACTTTCCAATATATTACCCGATCCAAAAGACTTCAATTCCTTGAACAATTTAACCTTCTTTCCAGAAGATAAATTACTATTCACTTCCTTCTCAGAGTTATGAACTTCTTTATCTTTTTCTTGCATGAGTTTTCTTTTTTTATCAAATACTACTTCCACATTTGATATACTCTGAGGAATTTTTCTCAACAATCTTTCCTTCAGTAATTCTTTCAGGTACTTCAACATATCTTGAAACAGGTTGTTCATCTCTCGAAGAAGCTCCTTCCGATTCACCATTATTTTTTGAATTATCAGTGCAAGGTTTTGGAACATATATCTTTTTCATAGGAATAGAGATCCTATTAAAGAAGTTCCTCTTGTTAGCCATTCTCTTGAATCTTCTGTTGCCAGGTCTCACCTGGATCCACGAGTCATCCTTTACATTATCAACATTTACAACTGATTTGGCCTCTGCCTTTTAATTTCATGCTTTGTTCAATTCAGTTGCACTAGTAGTCATTGTAACATTTTCTTTATTAACTTCAGAGCAGTTGTTAACCACATGACCAATTCTACCACATCCATCACAAATTTTAGAAAATCCTTTATACTCTACCGCCTGAAAAAACTTTCCAGTCGTTCCTTCCACCCAAATACCTTTTGGGAGTTTTAAATCTAAGGAAATATGAATAAAAACTAGTGCAAACTCCCTTCTACTCCATTGGAACATATTCCCATCAAGGAGGAATGGTTTGCCCACCATCGAAGCTATCCTATAGATGTTTACCTCATCCCAGAACTGAAGAGGTAAATTGGGAAGTCGGATCCACACTGGAGCTGAAATACCTTTGAGAGAATTAGGATTGAATGAAGCAGACCATTTATCCAGTCCCACTGCTTGTCCTCTCACCCACCAAGGTCCACCAGAAAGTATGTTCTCCATAGCAACCGTATCTTCAAATGAGCATAACATCCATCCACGTCCCAAACCAGTTATATGGAATTTCCCAAAGCTGTTCCACTGTCTTCTTAGATCCATGCTAACCATATGAAAAGAAATTTCATCCCCAAAAATCTTCACAACTAAATCTTTCTCCAATATCTTGGCAATCTCCATTTCCTTCTCTACAAGTAATTTAACACCTTTTCCATCTTCTGTTTGAAAAGACCCCAGATCTAGTCTATCAACCTTAATGTTCTGCTTCTTATGCCAAACCAAATTGTTCTCCACATTAATCCGAATGTTTGATGGTTGAGTAGGATTATTACAAACTTCTTCGATACAACTGGAGCAGTAAGAGTAGATTCAGCATCAGACCTTTGACGCAAATGCTCATCCACCTTATCTTCATTTTTGGATTTAAACTTCAACTAGGGGGAAGACGTCAATTCCTTCCTACTTGGTGAAGAAGGCAGAGATGCATAATTAAAGTTTTTGATCACTGAGATCCTTGTTCCCTTTGAGGACGAAGCTTCCAGATTGAATTTACCAATAACTTCATTGATAGAAACAGAGCTGTTAAAAGATTTCACATTAAATCCTCCATCCTCTGTTAAAATTTCTTTCCCTTTCACAATCACCAAAACGGGAGAAGATTTCTTCGTTAATAAACCACCCTCATTAATCACCAGTGGTTTTGTTATCAGATTTTTGAAATTCATATTAAATTCATCAAGCTTATTCGAACCTCCATTGAAAACTTCAGAATATTTCTTCACAGGAATCGATAATCCTTTTCTGTAATTCGACCAGGATTCCGACATGAGAATCCGATTGCACTCCATATAATCCCTTAAAGATCGCCGGCCTTCTGGCCGATCGCCGGATCCACCAGATGTGTACGATGAGACCGCTGAAGACGAACTGAAAAAATGGAATTTTTTTTTTGAATTCCCAGACTTTCTCGGAGAAGATTTCTATCTAATTTATTTGGTTAACGAAATGTTGACTTTTCATAACACAGTTTTCTTTTTAAATATCATATAGAATATCATGTCTAAATTTTAAGATAACTTACTATTCTCCTTATTGTGTTTGATTTTGAGAATGCAAAAATTTTTAAACCTATTTTTAAACTTGCAGAATATCATATGCGACTTTCAATATTTTATGTTATTCTCAATGTAGTATTTGATAAAAAAAATAGAAGCGTTCAAATCAACTTGGTTCTTTTTACAACATATTATCATGCTGACTACACTAGTGAAGGTTCCTCTCTCCATCTTTAATATTGGTTAAATACTTTCTGTATTGGTAGTTTGCTTGCAACCTTTGTAGGTTCAAAATATATTTGGTTCATTGGTTACCTTACTCATTTATTACATGGGTAAGTGTGGAAAACATCTAAAAAATAAACAAAAATGAGGTCTCAAAAATCCCCATAGTTCTGGTGTGATAAATCTATTTAAAACCCATTTTTGGAGTATTTTCAGGTTTCTTATATTTCAAGAACATCCTGTTTGAGAAAAATCAAATATGCTTGGATATGACACCTTAAGACCACAAAATTTTTTTTTTCAAATATCTTTTAAAATCTAATTCCTTTTCAAAAAAAAAAACAACCAAGTTTCATTGATCTCAAATATATTCATAGTTTAAGTCTAATTCTTGAAACTTCTATAAATTAAAAATTAGTCTTCTTCCCATTCCTAGTTAACACATAGAAGTTATATGCTTCTTAGCAGCTTATTGTGCTATTAGGTCAAGGTTCAAAATTCAAAAAGTGAAATAAAATCCCAAATTAATCATTCTTTATATCCTAATTAACACCACATAGTTACATGTTCCTTTGTTGCTTGATGTGTTGGTAGGAGTTGGTCCAAAAACAATCAAATTCCAAAATCTCACATTATTAGAACGACAATATTATAGTTTCATGTTCATGTAGATTGATGTGTCCATTAAGAAATGTTCTTTTTTAAATCAAACACAAAAATTTTTGGTTATTATAATGAATATGTTATAGTTGCATATTAATGTAGAATGATATATTCAATGAGATAACCTTTCAAATCTAAAATTCAAATTTCCAAATCTCAAATTCAAAATCAAAATTTAAACTCTTCTTTATTTTAACAAATACATTGTAGTTAGCTATCCATGTGTCAAATATATTTATTAAAATAATCTTCTAACTATAAAATCAAAATAAAAACTAAATCAAAACCTATCAATTAAATGTTGCTCTTATTCCATCAATATGTGTTGTAGTTACATTCTTTCAAAGCTTAAAATAAAAAAAACTAAGTTGTAAAATTCTTAAATCCTTATAAATTCAAATTTATTAGAATCAAATAAAAGTTTTTAAAATGTAGTTATTCAAAAGAATGACGTCATGTTAGTATTGAGTTTAAGAAAACATATTTCGAAAGTTTATTTTTCCCTTCTTTTATACCTTTAAACAAACTATTGATCAATATCAAATATTTGATGGCACTTTAATTAAGTTTGACTCTAGATTTGTGAATCTAATTATGTTTGCTAATGACCCTTTGTTTACCTCCATTCAATATGACGAGATCTTTAGAAAGAAGCTTATTAAAGATTTTTCTTTGAGTTGTGGGGCTGAAGCTAATCATCAAGCTTCTAAGCCCTTAATTTTCATTTATTTTGGTCAGCTTAGTTACCACTAGAATAATAAACTGAAGTCTACAATCATGGATAATGTGTATATGCCATTGCATGCAGCTAATTAATTTCAAATGGTTCATCCTCTAGTAAGGTAATGTCCACAACAGAAAGGATAAATAAGAATTATTTATTGAGGTAGATTATGAGAAAATAAAGAAAATTTTATGATGAATTATTGATGACTACTTCCAAAAAGGAGGGTGAGTGTGATTTATCCCCTACCTCTCCACTTCTAAGTTGTATCTAGTTTCATTTTCCATCTAATGCCATGGAGAGAATGACGTGAGGGAGATAGAACATTCTCTTCCTCATTTCCTTAATAATAAGGTATTTAAATTAGTAGTGAATGAAAGAAGTTATTTAATATCATTTTAAAGGGCATTTTATAGAAACGTACTAATAATCATGGAAAAACTAAGAAAACATTCTTAAGGAATATGAGAGGGATGATCAATAATAAGCTTGAACATGAAATTTTTAATGTATAAGATAGTAAAACTCAGGTAGAGCATCAATTGAGTGCTGGACATATAAGGAGAACTTCTGAATAAGATTTTGTCTTATTAATTACTAATAATACCACAAGTGACAAAATTGTTTTCGTTGAAAAATTATAGTATAATATACACTAATGGTGAATAAAATAATAATAACAAAGCAAATAATAATAATAAGCATTCGTCCCATTATGTGGGGTTGGCTACCTGATACCAATTTCTCTATTGTATCTTATTTAGAGTCAAATTTTCATTTAAATATAGTAAAAAAGGTTATTTATAATACATTCTAACCAAATAATTTTTGGTCTACCTTTTCATTTATTAATATAGGATATATCTAATACATCTACTTTGCTAATCGAGTCAATGGAAGGCTAATACTTTATGAGACAAAAACACTTATGGTGACTCTCTCAAATAATGTCTACCACTGAAGCTACTCAAATGTTCTCACATATATGCTCATTTTATATTCTATATTTATGATTAAAGAAACTCATCCACCTATGCATCCTAAACTTTGCAATATATAACTTAATTTTATGCTTCCCTTTTAATGACCAACATAGCAGCTCAAATAGTATTTTTGGCTTAATATGTTGGAAATGGAGCTCTTAAGTTGGGCTACTGGGGTGTTAATTAGTGTAATAGGCTATTTTTGAAGAGTTGGTACTATCCTCCACCTGAGTGGCTCAAAGTAAATGTGGATGCTTCTCTATTTCATTTGTATGAGGTTACTATTTGAGGAGTATTTAGGGACTCCAAAGGAATATTTTTTTTTGGGTTTTGGATTCAAAGGATTGAATTGGGATTTGTGTCGGTTAGAGCTTTTGCCTATTCAATATTTGAAGGTCATTTTTCAAGATTGGATGTGGAATATAAAGGAATCATTATTGAAGGTGATAAAGCCAATGTTATTAATTTTCATCATAGATTGAATAAAGATCCGGGCAAGGTGATGATTAAAAATGAGATTGATGAGTTAGATTTACTTAAAAGAATCAGGCATGTTATTTTTACTTTTTTGAGTAGATATTTTAATAAGTTAGCTAATAAGTGTGCTATCATTGCTCATTGTAGTAACTTAGTTAGGGATAGCCTTAGTTGGGGTTCAATTCCTCCTTTTATTATCTTGTTAAAGCTGGAATGTGATCATTTTCTTACTTTGTATTCTTTTCACCTTTAAATATTATTGCTTTTGCATGTTTTAAGAAAAAAATTACACCTAAAGCATTACAGGTCAACATGAAAAGATAAATTTTGATTATTATGATATGAGGACTTTATCTTATTATCAATATGGACATCCATCACCCACTTCATATTCAATATTAGAGGCACTTGTGAAAGCTCGTCATCATTCTCATGCATATGACTCACCAAGAGTTGAGCAGCATCATAGTTCAGGTCACTTACCATCTTATCATTTTTATACTAGTTGGTTGAATCCCCTCGCTCAACCTTCTTCATCATCAAGTGAGAAGAAGTTTTGGAGGATCTATATGGTAACCCCTTCTTTCATGCTGATTGCGAGCCTAAACACCCTGAAGAACGATGTGAAAGAGAAAAAGGAATAAGAAAAAGAGAAAGAGAAATAGAAAAAGATGAAATTAAAAAATCTCCCTTGTGAGGTGTATACATTACAAATAGAAAAAGATGAAATTAAAGAGAAAAAGGAATAAGAAAAAGAGAAAGAGAAAAGGACTACATAGGAGACGATTGAGGAGTTAAAAAAGAACCATAATTTAATAATGGAGGATGAAGTTGTCAAGGTTGAGTTAATTTTGAAAAGTACTCTTAAAATGATATTATTAAGTTTTATCCTTATCTACATCATATAATAGAGGACATGATAACATATATTAATGAGGTTGATACTAGATGTTATTTACAAAAAGAGTAGGAATTTAGAGCTAATTTATAAGATGTTGTGGATGAGGAGGGCATTTTGCTAGACTAAACATAACTTACTCTAATTCATAGTTAAAAAATAGAACAAATTGATAAAATGGAATAGAAGATAAAGGAGGAGATGATTCACATGGCTTCATTTTAGTTTCAGGGACAAAAAGTTAATTAAGAGCATATTTCTATGGTGTTTAAGAAAAAATAGTTATTAAATAATAAAGCGGAAGAACATGGCAAGAAATTATGAAAGGTTGTGTCTATGCTATCAAAGGATTTGAAGCATTTGGTAGAGAAATAAGTCAAGGAGGCATTATCATAATCCTTAGGGACTTCATATCTTCCAATAGATAAACTCTTCGTAGAGGAGTATGAATATGTTCAATATCTCAAGGGATTTGTGCCAACTTCCTTCAAAATATTTGAAGGTGTAAGGAATTCTATATTGGCACACCTCAGAGCTAATTATAGAAATTCCATGTGTGGTGACACTAAGGTAATTTATTAGTAGCCTTTTAGGAGTTACGTTTGCAAAGTATGTAGATTTGTTAAAAGGATCAACAAAATTTTTTAGTAAATTAGAGAATATATTTTTAAAAATGTTCATTGATCCCCAGAATCTTGGGATAGTTGGTGATCTAGTACTAAAAGCAAGAACTTGTGAATCATGGGTAGAATATATCCTTAAATGCCGAAACCTCACCATGAATGTATGCCTTAGTTGAAAGAAAAATATGCAATTGAGATATCCCATAATAAAATTCATGGAACATTACCATTCTTATAGAAGGATTTATTATAAAAACTTTTTAGAAGCTACTAAACAAAGCCTCTAACCTTTAGGAGGAAACCTAAGAGCTTTTACTTCTTAAAGATTATTTTTCATTAAATTTCAAGATGTTAAAACCCCAAAATTTCTTGGAAAGGAAATATGGGCCAGGCTGGCTATTGATAAGAGAAAACTACCAAAAATCCTTCATAATCATAATAAAAAAATTATTTAGTATCAATATAATTAGTATCAAACTAATCAAAGTAAAGGTCATCAATATCTATATCATCAACAATCACAGTCACATGCAAACACAACATAGAAAAGGGTTCTATTTTTAAAATGATTAAATCAAACATTCTCTTTTAAAAGATAAGTAATTATAGAGATATTCAAGAATCTCTTCAAGAAGGCAGACTTCATGTATTGTGAGACTAAGAAGCTAGACAAAGTAGCTAGGCCAACCCAATTATTGCCCATTCTAGATATTCTAGGGTAGGAGATTGAGGAATGCTTTACTTTAAAGAAGTGGCTTGAGAAAAAAATTAAAGAAGGTGTGATAGTGATTCTCAAAGATTATTTAGTATATTAAGGCTTGGGATTTCCAAAATGCATGTATGGTGAGCATTTTATCCTTCAAACTTCTATTGATTTTTTTGATGAGAGGAACGTAGGCTTTTCTCATTAAGCAATCCTTACAAAAATCTTAAAATTCTTCTATATATGTTTCAAAGCGAGCTTGCTAGCTCCACTAGGTTTATTCACTATTTCTTGAAGATAACATAGGGAACCCATCATCTCAAGATCTCAAGGATGCAATGACAACTAGAGTCCAATAGTTCCTATGGAGAAGGAAGAAATTAAAATAAATAAAAGTTAGTGTTAGACTTTGATGGTGGAGTACACCCCTCATGTTACTTATTAAGTATGATTTATATTTTATCCAAATTGGGACTAAAGGATTAATAAACAAGAAATATTTTTTTGTATTGTCTATTTCTAATAAGAACACCAAGAATTTTTTTACAAACAAAAATGTTGATAATAATTCTCAATGTAATATTTGAATCCTAATGAATTTATATAATTGATATGATAAATTTTTTATTATGATGGCTCTATTCTTAATCTTCAAGGTATGCCTATCATTGTTGAAGTTAACTCCTTAGATTCTAAAAGTTTAATAGATGATAATCTATGGATTTTTAGGCCCTAGTTGATTCTCTTCCATCTTCATTAATAGAAGAGGTTATCCACATTAAACTTTAGAGTGGGAAAGCTCTTCCACCTCAGATGGGTCCCAGTGATGAGTACAAATAAATAATTTATAATTCTAATTATTCAATCCCACCATAACCTATGACATCAAAGAGTTGTTACTATATATCCCAAGGTTTATTACAATATATAAGCCCTCCTCAGGAAGTTTTCTACAAAGCTAAGTATATATAATGTGATAGTGTAATTTAAAAGATGTAGGGAGGCATTAATCAAGGATTTACTTAATTTTGAGATTTGTAAGGCTCAATTGGTTGTGACATTGCCTGAGGAGGCTTTATATTAAGGAAATCTCTTAGGGTCACATTCTTTATTGAATATTTTCTTTCAGGAGCTTCTAAACATAATCATCCGTTATACATCACTATAAACATGAATATGTTTAAGTTTTATAACATCCTTGTTGATTTTGGAGCATTGATAAACATAATGACCCTTACAACCCTTATATAATGGTGTACACTCATAAACTAAACTTTTGTAAGATGATGTTCTATGGAATTAATGAAAAGGTGAGATAGATTTGGATTTAGTTACTTACTTTTAGAAAGACGAGATCTTAAAATATTGTCTAAATTTCACATAATATATTCAAAAAGTTCTTTTAATACTCTTTTATGTATACCCATGCTAAATGAACATAGAATTGTTCTTCTGCACCCTTCATTAATGCATCAAATACTCTTGTGAGAGGGTTGAGTATTGAATTAATGGGGATTTGAAAATATTCCCTATTCATGATGTTGGCATTTATGAGGATGCTCCCTATTTTCTACCCATGAATTAAGCAATCTCATCTGGAAATTTAAATATGGTAAAATGAAAAAAAAAAAGAAATCTAAAATGAGAAAGGAAAAGAAAATTAATGTTATTAATCCATAGAAAAAATTTGTGTATTTGCAAAACTCTTACCCATTAGTGGTGGAAGGATGATCCAACAGGATTGAGAATGAGGTAGAGTATGGAAAAAGAAAAAATTCTAAGAAAAAGAAAATAATCTATACAAGAGAAAATGCTTCAAATACAATTTTTTTTGTAGTTTAATTTAGAGGAAAATTGATTTGTATTTAGAAAAAATAAATAGGTTGTTGAATATTCAAGTGAAGTGAAATAATATTTACCTTATCTCTCTAGAGTTTGATAATGATAAGGATAGGATCCAAGTATTAAGGGATGAAAATGCAAAGTCATCAATACCAATGAGAGACTTGTGAAGTTCATGAATACTTCACCTCTAACCCAACTATCTATTTATAATAATGTTGGGTTGGTAGATAAAGTTGTTCCAAATATGATTCAAGATGATTGTAAACCCTTTATTTATGTACATTCTTCTTTTATAAATGTATAAAATAAGTAAATATTGAATATACTTTTAATAATGAAACAATGGAACAACCTTTTCATTGGTTTCCTTATGTAAGAATTATATATATATATATAGACTTGGGCCAAAGCACAACACCAAGAAACCCTTTAAAATAGAAAAAAATTTCAAATCTAAATCAAGAGTGGGAGTTAATCTTGGCATGATTGGCCCTATCAATTATGATGAATTATTTCTAGAAATTTCCATTAATCTTAAATCCAACATTATTTTTATAGGTAAAGTACATTTCTAATGGACTTTCATCAAAAACTATATATGATCCAGATGACTATCAACTTAGATATGTACCCCCTAATTTTGCCTTATAATTTCCATTAATCTTGAATCCAACATACTCTTTATCGAGAAAGTTTTTTTTTTTATCAATCTTTATTAAAAAATTTAGATGAATTAGATGAATTTCAAGTTATGGATGCACCACCTAAACTTGAAGTGGAAATAAAATCCACAACGAATGAATTGAAAGAAATCAACCTTGGCAACATAGAATATACTTGTTTGGCCACTACTTTTGGTCAAGTTAGTTTTTAAGTTTAAGGATTATTTCACTTAGATCTATGATTAAATGCATATATCACCTCAAGAAGTAGTGGTCAACAAACCTAAAAATCAACTTGATAAAATTCCTATGAAATAAGCCCCTTGACATATATGCTTTGAAATTAAAAATTAGGTTATAATTTAAGTTCATAAATTTATCGGTGCTAGCTTTATTTATGAAGGTAAATACCCACTTGGTTAGAAAGCATCATCCCACTAGAAAAGAAGAATTTCCAAATTCATGTTAACATTAATTATCAATATTTGAATAAGACTTGTCCTAAAGATAATTTCTCCTTCATATATAATTCAAATAAATATAATCAATTCAAGATAATTTTTTTTTTATATTTAGAACTCATATATGGGTCATCTGCTTTACATTTATGCTGTTAAAATTTAAGATTGTTTGTGCAACCTACTGATAGGCTATGACCCAATTTTTTACCGGTGGATCCAACATTATGTTGAATTTTATATAGATAATTCTGTAGTCAAAAGTGGAGAAAGAGAAGGACATTCAAAAAATTTGAGAATTTTACTTGAAGTATTGCATCACTATAAGTTAATAATAAACCCTTTAAAATACACTATTGATGGATCTGTATGAAAAACTCAAGGATTAGTAAGGAGGCATCGAGGAATTAAAATTTATCCTTTAAATTTTAAAGCGATCTTATATATTAAACTTCCAAGATGTTTTTAACAATTTTGATCCTTTTAAGGTAAGTTAGAATATCTTAGGAAAACTATTTCAAATTTTTATGGCATGTGCCAACTATTTGCATCTTTATATGATAAAAATGCCCATTTTCATTTTGACGATAAGTGTCAAAGAGATTCTAAATAAGTAAAGTAGTATTTGATGTCACCTCTTATTTCTATAGATCTTATTTCAAGGATAACTATTATTATATTCACTATGACAATAGAAGAATTGACTGGTTATTTTTTAGCACAAACTAATGACCAAGAAAAGGTGAACGTTCTTTATAACTTGAGCCGTCATTTCCTTCCAACTAAAACTAATTATCTTCTATTAAGAAATACTATTTATCCTTAATCTTTATTACAAAAAAAATAAGGCATTACATGTTTTCAAATGTTGTTAATCTAATTTGTAATGTAAATAACCATTACTATCTCATGACTCTTCCAACATCATCTGGACAATTAATAAGTTGGTCAATATTCGTTCTCCAATTTGATATCAAATTCTTACCTCTTCATGTAGTGAAAGGTCAAGCTTTTGTATACTTTCCTGTGGCATATGAATAAATTATACATTTATGAGGACAAAGAATTATATGATGTTGTTCCATGGAAAGATGGTATTATATTAGTTTTCATAACTATTAAAAAAGGTGTTCTACATTAATGATACTAAGTAGTAAGACTTTTTTTATATATAAAAATGCTAATTGAATTAAAATTAAAGAAACTATAACAAACTACTATTTGATAGAAAGTCTATCACAATCCTCCTTTAACAAAGAAAAAAAGAAAGGAGGAATTTATTACAACTAAGATAATCAAAAAAAAAAAAAAAAAAAAAAAAAAAAAAAAAAAAAAAAAAACAACTACTAAAGCCAAGTTAGCACAAAAATTGGCTAACATATTACAATTTCTATGAAAGAAATGAAATAAAGTATTCCCAAAATCTTTCAAAAAGGAGAAGTTTTCCACAGTGTCAATGGAATTTGAACAAATTTCCTTATCAACCAATCCTTGAAGATATTTGATGACATTGTAATTATCACATTCAATAATTATCCCATTAACTTCTATTTTCAATTCTTGAAGGATCTTCTTCAATGATCTGAAAGCTTGAAGTTCTAACACTATCCCAATGGACAATTTTAACTCCATAAGAAAGTAGAAACCTTCCCATAGAATCCCTGAAAAGGCCAGCAAGATCAGCTTCATTAGACTTTAACAAAGCCACATCAAAACTAAATTTGATCCATTCAGTTGGAGGAGGGTGCCAAGATTGGAACAACAAGCATTGGTTAACACTCGAGTGTTCTGAATAGATATTTAATCTAGTTGAAATTTATGTAATGCTGAGAGCATTAGAAGTAATATATCCCAATCTAAATTCTGTGGATCCATGCTGAATAGAATTTCTAATTTTCCTTGAGAAGAATGCCATTGAGCGGTATAAATAAGAAATAAAAGGATTAGTAGAAGAAAGAAGCTCCAAATTATAAATACAATACATGTAATATAAGAAACTTGGCATAGGAAATCCTCACGTAATAAGCAACTCAATAACCGGAATCAAATTTTCACAAATAACCCTGATATATTCTTCATTTCCTACCGCATTACATCCTCTTGGACAAATGCTTCATTCTAACAATTTTCTATGACTTAGAAATTAAAACGAATGCAAAGCATTATTCAAAACTCTCTAAAAAACAATCTACTCTAGGTGATAGATTTAATTTTTTTTATCCATTTCCAATAATTAGTTTGATCATTTAGCTCCACATTCACATAAGCTACCATTGGAGAGATGGTCCTGCCTGATAATTTATTAATGAAATCAAAACAATCTCTAGTTGATTCATGGAATAAGCTTTCAAAATAAGTGCAAAATTAAAAATACTTATGGAGGTCTAGGAAATTGAAATTTTTAGAGATAAACAACTTATTGTTGATAAAATTGCTGGATTTTACAAAGATTTACAACTTAAACTTCTTATGTATTTTTATTACATGGTTAAGCCTATTAAAGTGATTTTGAATGTAACTTTGTATAGAATTCCTTATGGAAGAAATCCTTGTAAGGAAGCCCTTGTGAAGCTTGTAAAGGAATTAACTTGCCTAAAAAAAGTTCCATTTTATTGAAGTTCATGGCTATTAGGCTATCTCCCTTTCATTTTGAATATAGGAACAAGTAGTTTACCTCCAAAGGTGATATTGTTTACGTTGTAGATGGTGAAACAATTGATTGGTGGCAAACTTTTCATTAACTTTTTGCATGAACGAAAACTATATATAGAGAAGTCGTCTAGTGACCAGTAAGAAAAGGGGTCTCTCTTACGCATTGGTCAATGACACTCTACACTATAGATCATTTGCTAAAATGTCGTTACATTATCTTAACAAAAATGAAGCCCTAAATATTGTCATTGAGGTACATTCTAGATTATTTCATGCTCATCAATCCAGTTAATGATGAAAATGGAGATTAAGATTTGGGGACTATTGGATGTTGATGCTTAATGATTGCATGGATGTTGCACATTGTTCTCATAAATTCCAGTACATGCTAAAGATTTTTATCAACTACCTAGTGTATTACATTTGATGAATGCTTCAAGGTTCTTCGAATGTTAGGGCAAGGATATTATTTGTCCCAATAACCCTCCTTGTAATAAGTGTCATCAATCTATATTAATCTAGACTGATTACATTTCATTGTGGGTCAAGGTAGTCACACAGAGAGAAGTTAAGGATTTTCATTCCCTCCATGTCTTTTTGGGTAACATCAAGTATAGTTTTTTTGTTTCTCACTAAATCAAAATTAATAATGGTCACTCGTTGAAGATCACCAAAATATATAATTTTGAAAATTAGCATAACATTGATTGGATATAATCAACTGTCTATTATTCTCAAGTAAATAAATTCATTGATTCCTTCAATAAAAATCCAAAAGGATTTCAGAGAGAATCTTGGATAATAATAATTATTTATGGCATGAAAAGTTAGGCAATTCCTTGTGGCCCTTCAGACCATATATAGAACCATAACTTAGTCTACAACATTCGCTTTAATCTTTAGGAGTTAGGTTATTCTATTTATCGAGGTGAAGCTTCCCTTAAGAATTGTAATTTATAACTATATGACATCTAAATAAATTCCCAACTTTAGTTGGAAGAACTCAAAGGTTTAAAGAAGAAACTTATTTAGGGTCAACAAAATCTTGATTTATATAGATGCTTATTGGCTTATGTAAAGGATAAAATGGTCCATCATAAAACTTCTAGGTATGACATATGGTCTTAGTTCTTTGAAGGACCATCTTAGCTCATATCATGTAGGGTGTTAAATTATAGCCTATATGGGAAGGCCCTTTAGTGGTGGAGAAAGTCTAAGGAGGAAATTACCACGTGGTTGACTACAAGTTTGAACATTATATAGTCCCCATCAATTGACATTACCTTAAAAAATATTATTCTTGTTGTAATTGCAACCAATTGTTAAATTTTGAGGAAAGTCTAATTTTTATTATTCAAATCTTTAAATTTTTGAAATCTTTTATAATGCACTAGGTATAAAATATGAATGCATGATTCTAAAATTATGAGTTCTAGTAAACAAGAAATCCAAATTAAAATTTAAAATCCCATTGATTTGCTTTCCTTTCCAAGAAATTGACATTTATAAAGTTTACAATCATTAGTGGAGCTTTTAAAAGATGCTAAGGTCATTTATGAGGGAGTGAGAAAGAAAAATTCTAAAGTTTAAATCTTAATAAATTATCAACTTTCAAACTTCTAACAAAATCCTCTTTCTCTTATGAAATAACATGTACAAAAGTTAACTATCCCCAATGGAACATATTTATGTATATAAGGCCATTTTGAGATGGATAAGGGAAATTCTAACTTCAAAATTAAATATTTTCTTCTTTCCAATATAGGGTCCTTCTCATTCTATAGATTAAGATACATCTTCAAATTGCCTACCTATTTTTTTCTTTTACAAGTACTAGCGTGGTTTTTGTTTTTTAAATGTCATTCCTAATGAAATCATAAGTGTACATTAATAAGGGATTGGTCCTTAGGATTCCATTTTTATTGTAACAATAGGTATAGGTTATAAAACCATTTGCTGGTAATCCACTCTTAGAGGTTAAGTATAAGAAAACCATGAATCATCTTAGTGGATAACAGATCCATTTAGGCGATGTTTTAGTTTCTAAGCTTCTTATTCCTTTGGGCCTTGATTAGTTAATGTTGGATTTAATCCTTTTAGGACCTATCATTTTTTATTTGACATTTAATTTCTTAAGTTTGGTTGTGATCTATAACATTGATTAATGCAGTGTTTTAAACTTTTTTGAACTTAATCAGGTAAGTTATGTGGTTTTTGAATTTTACGTATTTTTCCTCTAGACATATTTATAAATGTCTCTGCTTGCATATGAATTCATAAATTCTATTTTTAATCTTGACCCTTTGCTTTTGAGAAATTCTAAAATTTTCCATTTATCATTTACTTTTAAATATTTGGTAACTTTTTATATCTCTAAATTCTACAACTATAAATTGATATAGCTTAACTACATTGAATAAGCCTAAAGACCTATACCTTAACTTCCTAGGAAATCATTTCCATTTTAATTTATATACAAGTAAATCCTATTAAGTTCAAATTCCTTCTTGAGAAGCTTTCTTTCATGCTACATATTAATTTTTTTCTTATATAATTGACATTCTCATAGGATTATTTTATAAATTCTTCCAATTCATTCAACTGTAGTAGTACTTTTTTTAGTACCGTCCTTTAAGTTGTAGTTTAGCTCTTTAATTACCCATTAAGTCTTATGTTCACATTCTAAAGTCAACTGAAAAGCTTTTCTATAGATCAACCTATAGGGAGACATACCTCTTGGGGTATTGAAGACTATTTATATAACCATAGAGAATCTATCATGAAATTTAGGAGCCTAATCTTTTTCTATTTAAATTAATAGTCTTCTAAAAAATTATTTTAATCTCCCTATTTCTGACCTTAGTTTGTTCATTAGTTTGAGGGTTATAAGTAATTATTAATCTATATTAGATCCCATATTTTGAAATAAAACTCTCTAATATCCTAATATAGAAATGACTTCCCCTAACATTAATTAATACTCTACATGTTTCAAATCTAGAAAACATTTCCCATAATAAATTTATATCCACCAAGGCATCATTCTTGGATCCAACCACTCCTTATATTTAGGGTTGAAATGTAAAATAACACTAATAAAAACTTACAATATTATTAATAATTTCACCATAACAAGGCACACAGCTATCTCACAACGAATAATTTTTCATTAGGAAAAAACTTATTTATATCATATTCATTATGTATAGAGTTTTCTAAATCTAGTTAACAATATTGATTAAATACTTTGTTATTTTTTGTTTCCATGCTATCTATAATTTCTACATCAAACTCCTAAAGCAATAATATCCACCAAATTAATCTGGATTTTGCAACTTTTTAAGTTATAATATATTTTAATATAGAATGACCATATAGAGAATTACTTTAGTTTCAATAAAATAAGATCTATACTTATCAAAAGAAAACATAGCAACTAGTAAATCTTTCTTAGTTGTCGTATAATTTATTGATCTAGGCTTTAGTTAAAGTTCTAAAGAAATCATTTAACTCTTTTTTTCCCTAACACTTCACTGCAATAAACTCACTAGCATCACACATAAGCTCAAAGTTAAATTACTAATTAGGTACAAATAAGATGGGCGGAAAAATTAATTTTTTGTTTGAAAAATTACAAGCTTCTATACATTCAGGATTGAATTAAATATGAAGGTCTTTCTCTAACAGTGATTTTAGAAATATCCATAATGAATTTTCTATGAAATCCTCATGACCTAAAAAGCTCTAAAAACCTTTAACAGAAGTAGAAGGTGGAAATAAACCTTAACAAGTAAAGGTGTAACAAACTAATAAGGCTCCGCTCTCGTGCTCCCTGGTTACTCTGTCTCAATCTTGGCATTTTTTGTTCGATCTCCATTTTATCCCTCTATGGTTTATTTTTTAGCTCAATTTTGTCTTGTTTTACTTCCTTCTTATTCTTTTGGGTTGTTTTGCATTATGTTATTATATTTGTTTCAGTTCTCTTAGCTTTTGGTGATGACGATGTCATTGTCATAGATCCCCTCTAACTCATTATTTCCTGTGGAAAGTCTCTCTCTTTCGAAGAAATTTTGGCTGACTCTTCTTCATTAGCATCTAAATTGCACTTTATTCGAACATCTTTCAAAGGTTTCCCTACCCTCATGTTAGATGTTCTTTGGTTTCTAAATTAGTTGCTCCTTTTGTGTTAACATTGGTTGGAAAGTTAGTCTTACAAAGATAAAATCTAATCGTGATTCATAAATTGTTTACTAATATGAAGGTTTCTAGTTTGTTTCACATTTATTTGATGGATTAAAGACTAATTGTGATTTAACTCTCAAATGACTTGATTATGGTCAAATTTTTTCTAGAAGATCTTATTATTTTTAAGCTTGCCAAATGCAGTTACTCAAATGGACTCTAGATTTTTATGTTCGTGAGGTCCTTTATTTTTCTTTTGTAAATCTTCTTTTTGAATCTAAGACTTCATTTATTTAACTCCAAAATTTTGTTTGGCCTAGCTTCAATTTTTGGTAGGCCACTACAAAGGAACTAAGCTGGAACTTCGATTTCACATCCGTCAGTGGCTCATGTTTTAGTCCAGTTGGATATCTCCAAGAAATATCCTAATGAGATGTAGCATGGATCAGATTTAAATAGGTATTTCCAAAAGTTGATTTTGAAAAATTGTCAATTTTATGTTCTCATTATAAATATCATGGCCATGGTTAAATGAATGTTATATGTTACACCCTCACCTCCGTAAATAGAAGGAATCTTCCAAACAATTGCAAGGGAATAATCATGTTGCTCCTTTGGCAGCAAATGATAATGAGACTCCATTTCAAGGATTGGTTGAGGAAATTCTGGCATAACAACAAGACAACAATGAGGACCGAATGCATTTATATTTCTGAACCACCTTCTACCATTGTCGAGGAATCTATTACCGCTCAGAAAGTTTCTAATAACCCCATTACATCCTTAACTAATGGTTTTAAGAATTTAGATGATAAAATGTTGCCTATTACTATTAATAGAAATATTATTTGAACACATCCTTTAGTCCTTTTATTATTAATAAAATTTTTCCTGATATGGATTTTATGATGATTAATAGTAATTTTTTTAATGCTTTGACATCTAAACCTATTTTGAATGATGAAGATAACATGCTATTCAATTTTTATGAGAGAGGTTTAGATAATACTACCATTGTTATGGGTGGTAAGGAAAACATAGAAGAAGGGTACAACTCTGAGGATTGAGAATTGGCTCAGGCAGTAAAATAATCGGGTCTACATAATGGTAGTAAGAATTCTACTATTAAAATTACTAGTGGACAAGAGGGGAGGTGAATTGTGAAAACTTTTTAACAAAAATTAAAACCTAAGCAGGAGTTCTATTTTTTTTTTTTTTGTTGTTTTAAAACTTTACCATGAAAAAATTAAACAACTTTTTTTTCACAAATTTTCTCAAGTAAATATTATGAAATAAAAATGCACGCAGGAATAAAAAGCAGTAAGGAAAAGGCACACCGAGATTTTTATAGTGGTTCGGTCAAACCATGACCTACATCCACTCCCCGGAGTCCTCCCTTTGAGATTTTCACTACCAAATATAGCACTCTATTTTCCCCCCTCGGCAAGGTAGAGAAGCCCTTACAATACTCCCTTTCACCAACCCGGCATGGCGGAGTGCCAATTGCTATTTTCACCCTTCTGGTGAAGGCAGAGAACCTTCTCGTTTTTCTCCCTCCTTGAGAAGGTACTAGTTCTAAGATCCTTGTTGGACTGAAAAGAGGACTTCACATGTATCAGAAAGGTGGTCCTTAGTAAAGTCTAGTTTTGGTATACCTCTCACTAAGTTCTTTTGGGTAATCCTCCTAAGGTTTTTCATACTGGAATGACAAAGTTTCCTATGCCAAATCTATGATTCATCAGAAATAGTTTTTAAACAAAAAGCAGTAGGAGTTTTAATGCAATTCAAGTCTAGCATATAAACATTATTAACCCTTTTACCATTCAAAATATCATTTCCATTTAGGCTTAAAATGCAGCTAGTAGGAAAATTTTTTACATAATATCATTTGTCACATAGCTGACTTATTCTTAACAAGTTATGCTTTAAGCCTTCTACCAATAACACATTTTATATATAAAAATTCTTAATATTTCCAATCATACCTGTCCCAATCACCTTCCTTGTGGTGTTATCTCCAAGTGTAACCTTGCCTCCACTCATTGCTTCCAGCATTATGAATTGTGCAGTATCTCCAGTCATATGTTTTGAACATCTGCTGTCCAGGTACCATATACTCTCACGAGGTCTTGTGTGAGAGCGATCCTGTAAGAATATCAAATGTTTGACCTGGGAACCCAAATAAGTTTGGGTTCAACTTTTAGCAATTTATAAATAGATGTATGAATGATATGTCTAGGGTTATGGGTCTTAAGTTTCCACACCATATAATTTTTATTCTTCACATTACAGGTGTGAGCTATGTGTTCAATCGATCCATAATTATTACATTTGACTTTTGGAAAAGGATTCCTAAGTTTTCTACCATTCATCTATCTATTTAGGGATTTCATAAATTTTGGATACAAAATAGCATTAGTAAAATCCTCAAGTTTGGGGAGAATTCTATTATCATCGAGAGCTTTTATCTTCAAAATATAAAATGAATTCAAATCTTTCAAAATTAATTTATATAATTAGATCTATAAAGTTTGCTCTCCAATTCATCCTTAAAATTCTAAAATTCTCTTTCAAGTTTTGCATAGGATGATTTTAAACTTTCAAAATTCTTATTCAAGTCATCAAACTCATCAAGTAATTTCATGTGATTGTCATCAATTAAAGCATGATCTTTCCTAAGTATTTCATATTCCTTTTATAGTTCTTCAAATTCTAAACTTAGACTAGCATGCATTTTCTTCATTTTCCTTTATTGATCATGCATGTGTTCAAAAACTTCAAAAAATTCATCATAACTTAAGTCACATACCTCTTCTTGATCTGACTGATCAAGACTATTGTCCATTAAGCACATATTGGTGACTTCCTCTTCTTTTTCTATCTCTAATGAGTCCGCCCAAAAAGCTTGTTGGAATTTCTTCTTTCCCTTCTTCACAAAAGGTTTCTCTTCTACCTTCTCCTTGCTAGGATTGGCTTTGAGTTTTGGGCAATCGGTCTTTATATGTCCAGGTTTCTTGCACTCATAAAAAATAACATCATTTGAAACCTTGACATTTTTATTAATATTATCTCTATTACATTGCTGGCGTGTTCATCCTCAGGTTGTGAGTGTTTACTCTCAGACTCTTCCACTTTCAGTGGTATGTTCTTCTCCCTTCGTGGTTCATCTTCATCAACCTTTCTTTGGCTAACTCCTTGCTTGTAAGTAATAAGCGAACCAAGAAGATTGTCAATAGAGTAAATGTTTAGATATTTAGACTCTGTAATTATAGTAATTTTAGCATCATAAGCAGTAGGCAAACAACGAAGAAATCTTATTAACCATTTCAACATTAATTAGTTCCCTACCCAATGCTTGTAAAGAGGTGATTATTTGTGTGAATCTTGTGTACATATAAGAAATGGATTTATTAGATTTCATGCAAAATAGTTCATAATCATGCAATAAGATATTAACTCTAGATTGCTTAACCTTATTAGTCCCCTTATATGTTATACAAAGTCTATCCCATATGTCCTTTCCACTCTTGCAAGTAGAAACCCGCATGTAGTATTTTGATTTTAAATCACAAAAGAAACTATTCAAGCATTTGGCGTTTAGTTATGCTAAGTCACGTTCTTCTACTATCTAGTCTATAAAAGGAGTTTCAACTTTAACTCCATCAACTAGTTTAGTTGGTTTTGTATACCCTTCCTGAACTAAGATCTACATACAATAATCAAGTGACTGTAAAAATGTAGACATGCGTGTTTTCCAAAAATCAAAAGGAATATTGTCGAACAATGGAGGTCTAGTTATAGAGTAACCCTCAAGTGTATTTCGATTTCCAAATGTAGCCATCTATGTTAATCAAAAAGTAGTCTAAACTTATGATTTTGAAACAAAGCTCTGATACCACTTGTTGAAACTTATTTACTATAACCAAGAGGG
>NW_021319580.1:187140-187697 GCF_001605985.2 Dendrobium catenatum
GTAATTAAAAAATTTATCCTTTTTTTTGAAATTTTAAAATCGAGAATTTAACTTTAGTGAATTTTTCTAGAAAATATTTTTCAACCACAATTTTAGACAGTAAAATAGAAAAAATAAAAAAGCAGTAGAAAAATAAAAGTCAAGAGATTTATAATGGTTAATTAAAAACCAGACCTACATCCACTCCCCGGAGGCACACTGCGAGTATTACACTAATACCACTAGTGACTCTCCTTTTACACCCACAGAAAGGTAGAGAAGCCTTTACAAAAACTCTTTTTAGCACTACCCGATGCAGCAGATAACCATCATCCTTTTATACTATCCCCAATATTGGTAGAGAACCATCATCCTTTTACACTATCCCTAGTGTTGGCAGAGAATTGTCTGTCCTTTCACACTCTCCTAGTGTGGGCAGAGAACTATTCATCTATTCACACGCTCCAAGTGTCGGCAGAGAACCGGATCTTCTTAACAGATCTTCTTCACAAGAAATCTTGAAGGAAGAGAGAAAAGAGTGAAGTAATCAAAAATCACAAGTAGAGATTCTTACCTTT
>NW_021319580.1:197150-212080 GCF_001605985.2 Dendrobium catenatum
TCATAGGGTGTCTTATCTAATTTGGCTCTAACATTCACCCTATTTAACATATAAGAAGCTGTGTTAACCTCTTCAGGCCAAAAGTATTTTGAAAGTGAATACTCAGCAAGCATGGCTCTAGCGGCTTCCAATAAGGTCCAGTTCTTTCTTTCAGCTACCCCGTTCTACTGAGGGGTCTAGGAGCTGAGAAGTTGTGGCTAATCCCCTTATCCTCACAAAAATCTCTAAATCTCTCATTTTTAAACTCGCCCCCATGATCACTATGAGTGGTCAAAATCTCACACCCTAGCTTTTTTTGAATCCAAGTGAAAAAGACTCTAAACTCATCAAATGACTCATTTTTTTGTAATAGAAATCTAATCCAAGTAAACCTCGAGTAGTCATCGACAATCACAAAACCATAGACTATCCCTCCCAAGCTGACAGTGCTAATGGGTCCAAACAAATCAAGGTGAATGACTTCTAATGGTCTAGAGGTGCTAATGTCCTTAATAGAGTGAAAAGTGGAGTGGATTTGCTTTCCTAATTAGCAGGCATCACAAAGGTGGTCTTTTGAAAACTTAAGCTTAGGGACACCTCTAACTAGGTCTTTTTGGGTCACTTTCTTAAGGGTTTTCATGCTGGCATGACATAATCTCCTATGCCACAACCATGAATCATCAATAGCAGATTTTAAGCAAAATAAAGCAGCACATTCAATGTTATTTAAATCAAGCATGTAAACATTATTGATCCGCTTTCCCTACAAAACATTGTTATTATTTAAGCTCATAATGCATGTAATTGCCAAAAATTTTATGATGAAGCCCTTATCGTAAAGATGACTGATGCTAATCAAGTTGTGTTTCAGTCAATCTACAAGCAAAATATTTTCAATCAGAAGATTCTTGGAATTACCAATTATACCTGCTCCTACCACCTTTCTGGTGGTGTTGTCTCTAAGAGTCACCTTGCCTCCTATCCTAGTCTCCAGCACTATGAATTGACTAGCATCGCCAGTCATATGTTGAGAGCATCCGCTGTCCATGTACCACATGCTTTCACGAGGCCTTTTGTGAGAGCTTGTCAACAAAATTATCAAATATCAGATTTAGGAACCCAAACATGTTTGAGTTCCTTCTTATGGAAAGTTAAATGCAATACATGCTGTGGATCATGTAACTTGGGTCTCCAGACCTAATATGGGCTATGGTGAACGATGCAAGTGTGTGCTATGTGTCCTAGCATGCCACATGAAAAACATCTAACTTCAGGAAAAGGATGCTCTAATCTACTTAAATGGTGAAGCTTTTTATGCGATGCATGAAATTAAGATTTTTTATTTTCAAAGATTTTTAAATTTTTTAATTTTTTATATTCTTTTTCTAACTCAAAATGGGACAATTTTAAAGAATAATGAGAATCAGATAACTCAGCATGCTTTTTGTTTAATGCATCAAACTCATCAAGCAAAGCCATGTGATTTGAATCAATTATTGAATGGTCTTTTGGATGATTTTCATGCTCTTTTGTAAATTAAAAAATTCTAATTTTAGACTAGCATGAGTTTTCTTAAGCTTCCTATATGATGCATGGATTTTTTTCAAAAACTTCAAGGAGTTGCTCATAGGTTAGTTCACATACCTCTTCTTGGTCACTTTGACCAAGATTATTGTCCGCCATTAAGCACAAGTTTGTTGTCTCCACCTCAGGATCAGTTTCAGAGGAATCTGATGCAGAATCTGCCCAGAATGCCTTTTGGAATTTCTTCTTGCTCTTGTCCTTTTTAAAGTTTGGTTTCTCCTTACTTGGGTGCGCCTTTAGTGTAGGACAATCGGCTTTAACGTGCTCAGCCTTCCTGCATTCAAAGTAAATTATTTCATTAGAATTCAAAAAAATTTTGCTACCCTTACCTTTATTCCATTTTTTATGATTCTTGTGCTTCTTCATTAGAAAGCTCTTAAATTGCCTTGAGATTAAAGCAATATCATCGCTTTCAGACCCAAAAGAGTCAGTGTCCATATCGTTCGCCTTGAGTGCCACCGTTTTCTCTTTCTTCCTTTCACATGCATCAAGATTTCTTTAGTTCACCCCTTGCTCATAAGCAATGAGTGAACCAAGTAAGTTATCAATCGAATAAGTATTTAAATATTTAGATTCAGATATTACAGTAATTTTTGCATCAAAAGAGGAAGACAAACATCTTAAAATTTTATTTACTTTTTCATAGTTAGAAAGTTCTCTTCTTAATGCATGCAATAAAGTAACAATCTGAGTAAACCTTGTATATATTTTAGAAATTGATTCAGAAGGTTTCATACAAAAAGTTCGTAATCATGCAAGAAAATATTCAAAAGGGATTGCTTGACTTCTTTAGTACCTTCATAGGTGATACATAATTTATCCCAAATTTCTTTACGAGTAGTGTAAGTGGAAACACGCATGTAATCTTCTAATTTCAAAGCACAGAAAAAATAGTTCAAATATTTTGCATTTAATTGTGTTAAATCCCTATCATATAGAGTCCATTCAGTAAAAGGAAGTGGAACAGTAATGCCATCCAATTTTTCAGTTGGAGGTGTATAACCATCCCTAACAAGCATCCACATGCGATAATAATTTGATTGTAAAAAATGTAGACATGCGAGTTTTCCAAAAATCAAAAGGGATATTATCAAACAAAGGTAGTCGGGTAATAGAATACCCTTCCGCAGTATTATGATTTTCATTGTTAGCCATGGATCAAAAAATTTAAAAAGTTTTCAAACTTAATTTTTATGAATCCCGCTTTGATACCACTTGAAAGTTCGTTAGGGATGTTAAGCCCTTAAGAACTAGCCCGAGGCTAACCAAGAGGGGGGGGGGGGGGGGGAATGAGGGGGGGGGGGTGAATTTGTATTTTAAAAAATTTTCTTTATGTAAAGCACTACAAAACGTAAAACCAAATCACCATAGAAATCAAAGTATTAAAATAAATAAACGCGGAAGCAAAAGAAAGATCACACCAGATTTATAGTGGTTCGGTTAATCTTTTACCAACGTCAACTCGTCGGAGGCACCCTCCGAGTATTGCATTAACTAAGTGTCTCTCCTTTAGCTCCCACATCTAGGCTGAGAAGCCTTTACAACAGACTCATTTTCACCAACCTATTGCAACCCACGACCCTGAGTTCGAGCTTTTGATGATGACAGATAATGCTGTCTGAATGATCTATTAATTGAATATTATTTTGTTTGCTATTGTCCGTGAGTAATAACATTTCAAGAAGATCACAAGCTACTCAGGACGACAGGCAGACTCAATAATGGGTAGATTAGGAGTATGAGTCTGACAATGTATTTTGTTATTTATTTTATTTTTATTTTCTTAAGTATGGCCGTAAAATGCATAAAAGTCTGAGCAACCATGCACACACACAGGGGGAGAGGGTTTTTTAAAAAGAAAATTTTAAAGATTTTCTTCCTCAGTAGATCGTACTGTACGAAGTTATCTCGTACTGTACGATCTAAGCTTATAGGACGATTCTGTGAATAGATCATACCATTCGAATCAAAATTGTACTGTATGATATGTTCAAATGCAAAACCCTAGCCGTCAAATTAACTTAAGTAAGTATTTTCTCCACGTTCGTACTGTACGAAGTAATTCGCACTGTAAGATTTATTTTTAATACTTACTTAAATTAACCCGTGATTAGTGAAATAATTCGAGGCTCAATTTAAAATTGAATATCATACTGTATGACCCAATTCGTACAATACGATGAATAGAGACAAATTCTGATCATCTCGGAGATTGTCCTAGATGATCCATTGGTTTTTCCTCGTCGTATAGTATGATGTAGATCGTACTATACGATGAACAGAGACGACTCTTGATCGTCCCAAAATTCATCCTGGATGATTCCTTGAATTTTGACCATTCATACTGTATGATATATATCGTATAATACGATGAATAGAGACGACATTTGATCATCCCGGCTATCGTCCTGTATGATTAGTAATTTTGAGGATCGTACCAAATGATTCATTATCGTACTGTGTGATTTATTTTTAACTGTTTGTACATCTTCGTACCAGGATGAAGCTTGATATACATATCATAATGTACGATGACAAATCATACTGTACGATAGTAACAGCTACTTTGAAATTTAAGGGATTTTGGAGCCCGTTTTTAGGTGTCAAAATAGTTATGTTTTAAGTGTGTGTATCAGAGAGGAGAACATGGTTAGAGAGGGATTCCAAGGGAGAGAGCTCTTGAGAAGTTCTTTAGGGATTGAGAGAGAAAGGAGAAGGTGAGCGTTGTGAGGGAGAAGAGGTGTGAGGGAGTTCACATGGTTGCTCCGAACTTGCTGCATCTTGCTCCTCTTGTGGCCATAGAAGAATTTATGAGAGAATCTCCAAGGGGAAGGCTCATCTATATCCGTGACCTCGAGGTACTCTTCCTTCTCTAGGAGGGAGAAAAATGAGAAGGTTCTCTGCCATCGCCAGGAGGGTGAAAATAGAGTTTGGCACTCCGCCACGCCGGGATGGTGAAAGGGAGTATTGTAAGGGCTTCTCCGCCTTGCCAAGGGGGGAAAAATGAGAGCTATTGCTTATAGTGAAATTCCCAGAGCGGAGGACTCCTGGGAGAGGACGTAGGTTATGGTTTGACCGAACCACTATAAAAATTCGGTGTGCTTTTTCCTTATCGTTTTTATTCTTGCGTGCATTTTTTATTTTCAGTATATTTGTTTGGTGAAATTTTGTGGTTGAACAGGATTCCAATATTGCACTTTATTTTCATGTTAAAACCTTAAAAAATATTAGAACTCCTGTTTAGGTTTTATTTATTGCTATAAATCTTTCACAATTCACCCCCCTCTTGTCCATATAGTAATTTCACAACCCAAGTACGGCAGAGAACCAACTCCTTTTGCTTCCTCCTGAAGTGGGTAGAGAATCCAAACCTTTGCTGAAGTAGACCTCCCAAGAACCTCCCAAGGATGAAGGACGAAGAACGGAGACGACGACTTTGAACCTTGCTTGGAGCAACCTTAATGAACCCTCTCACAAACTCCCCCTCACAAGTTCCTCTCTCTCTCTCTCTCTCCCTCCCTCTCCCAAGGATCTCTATGGTTAGACAGCAGATCTCAAGGTATTCAGCATGAGAAAACTTGGGCCCTTAAAATAGAATTTTAGGACTCAACTTTATCATCCAGGCCGATATAAATATCATCCTGCCCGATCAGTATAAAATAAGCTCAATCAGTTGAAATGATTCAGGATGATCAGAAGAAAATTGATTACATCATCCAGGACGATACAATATCGTCCTGGTCGATTAGATCAAATCCGAGTACAATCATCCGAAACATCACCCTGAATAGAGTCTGGCCGATGTCAATCTTCCAGGACATCATCCCAGCCGATTCTGCGACCGGCCCGACTGATGTGATCGTATAAATCAGCCTTAATTACTTTCCATAATTACTAGATTAATTTAGGCATAATTGTGCTGTATCGTCCAGGCTGATATGGAGATCATCCGGGACGATAATTTAAAATAAAGAATACCTAAATTGATCATGGAGGCTGATTCTTTTTTATTTGAGCCTATCGTCCTTGCTAATACAAGTATCATCTAGGATGATTTGCTTAATGATGGCTGCTTAACCAGGATGCCCTAATTAGGTTTTCTATTTTTAGTTGAATCGTCTTGGCCGATAGGAATATCATCCAGGCCGATGTACTCAAAACAAAAAAATTCAGAAAGACAGCTTAAGTTTGTGTGTGCAAGGTTACTTAGCATCATGAAACACTTTTACAATTAACTCAAGAAAGGAAAAAAATACATACTTGACTCAACCTAAATCTACCCGATCTTGAGTTGGCTTGAGCTGCATTCAATCTTATGGTCCTGAAAAGTTAGTAGGCAAAGCAGTCGTAGGGAATCATGAATGTTTGCTATCATCAAAAGTCTAATTCATAAAGTCAAGTTTGCAACATAATGCCATCAACCAATCTAGTTAGTTGTTTATACCCTTATTGTACTAAGATAATCAAGTGACTGTAAAAATGTAGACATATGTGTTTTTTAAAAATTGAAAGGGATGTTATAAAATAAAGGAGGTATAGTAATCGAATACCCTTCAGGTAAGTTTCGATTTCCAAAAGTAGTCATGCTCGTTAATCAAAAAGTAGTTTAAACTTATAATTTTAAAACTGTGCTCTGATACCACTTGTTGAAACTTGTTGTTTCTAGAATAGGTTGTTAGACCTAAATTAATGTCCCAAGGCTAACCAAGAGGGGGGAGGGGGGGGGGGGGGGGGGGGGGGGGGGGGTTAATTTGTAATTTTAAAATTTTAAACCTTCTTGGATTTAAATATGAAACCGATTAATTATTCATAGCAAGTCGATTTAAAATTTTATTAAAATAATTTTTCAACCACAAAAAAATAAAACTTACAGAATTTAAAGCAGCTAAAAAAAAGACATAAAGGTTTATAGTGATTAAGTCAAACATGACCTACATTAACTCCCTGAAGTCTCCCACTTCAGGTATTGCACCATTACCAAAGTGACTCCCCTTTTACTCCCACAGCAAGGCGTATAAGCCTTACAAAACTCTCTTCCACCAATCCCTGGTGCAACAGAGAACCGTCTTCCTTTCATACCCTCCAAGTGTAGGCAGAGAACCTTCATCCTTTTTCACACCATCCATGTATAGGCAAAGAACATTCATCCTTTCACACCCTCCAAGTGTATGAAAGTTTGTTAGAGATGTTAGGCCCTATGAACTAGTACAAAAGCTAATTAAGAAGAGAGAGGTGAATTGGTAAAGAAGAAACATTAATCAAACCAGAAAACCCAAACCAATATAATCACAATAAAAACCAAATGAAAAAATTAAATACGGAAGTAATAAAAGAAAGAACACACTAGATTTATAGTGGTTCGGCCAAATTTTGACCTACGTCCACTCCTTGGAGGCACCCTCCAAGTATTGCAATAAACTAAGTGTCTCTCCTTTAGCCCCCACAGCTAGGCGGAGAAGCCCTTATAAAATCACTTCCACCTCCCCGGTGCGACGGAGTCGCCGGGTCCTTTGACACCAAAGAGATCTTCTTCTTTGGTGAACTTCCCTCGAGACAAGCATTGAATCTGACGGTATTTAGGTGCGAGCTTACCGGAGCAATCGTGTGGAACCCCCTCCACACTCCCTTGAGTCCCCCCACACAGGATCTTCTCCCTCTCTAAAACTCCACCCTTTACTCACTCCATTTCAAGCTCTCTCTTCAAGTTTCCATCACAAGAACGAAGGTACAATGGCTGCCAAAGACACTTACAAAACTGCCTTGATAAAGCTTAAATAGAAGCTCTCAAAATGAGCTCATCGAGTCGGTAGATTCTTTCTGTTTTGAGCCTATCATCCTGGCCGATACAAAATCATCCAGGATGATGTGTTTTGCATAATAATGGCTATTTTAATGAGGATGCCCTAATTAGGGTTTATGCTTCTGAGCAGATCATCCAGGCCGATATAAATATCGTCCCGGATGATGTTACCAAAAATAGTAAACTATAGGAAACAGTCAGAAATCTTCCAAGTTATAAAGCATCAGGAGCTAGACCAAATATAAAAACTCAAGAAAGGAAAAAGTGTACAAACTGACTCAGATCTAGTCTACCCAATCTTGATTTCAAATTGCAGTCCGATCGTGTGAACCTGAAATGTCAGTAGATAAGGCAGTCATAGAGAAAAAAGAATGTTTGCTATCATCAAAATCATAAGCCATAGATTTGCAACAATCTCCCCCTTTTTGATGATTGCAAACATTTCAATTTGAATTTATAAAAAGGAACATTTTCTCCTAATCTCCCCTCTCACTAGAATAACACTTTAAAAAATAAAGGAGATAAAAATATTTTTATTGTTTTAATTTTTTTGAAAAGAAAAAAAAGGATACAAATTGAATAGTACGTTCTCCCCCTTTGACATTATCAACAAGAGATGAAACACAAATAAAATAAAATGAACAAAATACAAAAACATTCCCTGATCTAGTGAAAAAATAAATATTCTTAAAATGAGAAAGTTATCTCTTGGTTTTAATCAAAAACTTAGTAGAATTGGATTGACAACGCATAGCCCAAAAGAGGTTAGAAATTCAGAATTTGATAATCCAAACTCAAGTTCTTTAAAAAAGGCTCAAAAACTTTTTAATTCAATATCTAAATCAAGGAATAAATTAGAGAAAGAAACAATCATTTTTCAAAAACTCCTTCCATAAAATATATCTAATAGAAGATCAATGCACGAATTGTTGAATCAAGAATCAAGATTTTCAAACTCAAGTATCAAAAGTATCAAGGGTTTTCTTACTCTTTTAAGAAGTACAAGAGTGGTAAGCATTAAACTTTGTGGGCTAATTTTATGCCTTTTGACAATTGGTTGGCGCACTGCGCATCTTTTGATACACTTTATGTATTATATTTTTTCAATTTGGCGTCTTTGCGCATCTTTTATTTTTGGCATCATTGGCCAAATTTTTGAATATGCTACCTTTCTGAAATCTTAAAAACCAAAAGTAAACCCATACTATTGACAAAAATGATATTTTTGATTAAAAAAATTATGAGATAGATTCAACACCTTACAAAAGATTCCTATGCGATAAATAAAATGTAGGCAGATAAAAAATTTGTTTCAAAAAACCAATTTAAAATATGAAGAAGATTTTAAATCAAAAGTAAAATAACCTCTTTTAGGAAATAGAGGTTGAGAGTAAAAAATAATGAGTTTCCTTCCGTCGACTATTTTAGAGATGTCAATCACAACTTACCAAAGATTTCAAGAAAAAATAGGAAGTAGAATTTTCATTTTTAGAAAAGTGAATGTGTGTGTTGACCAGAGAAAAAATTCAAAGAAAAAATAAAAAGAAAAACATAAAATAAAAACAAAAATAAAATAAAAAATACAGAAAATTACAAAACATAAAAAAAACATTCAAACAAGGCCATATACGAAAATCTATCGATTACAAGAAAGTATACATGAGAGTTTTCCAAAAATCAAAAGTAGCATTATCAAATAAAGGTGATCTGGTGATTGAATAACCTTCCGCAATATTATGATTAGAAGAATTAGTCATGGATCAAAATTCAAAAGTTTTCAAAAACTCAATTTATGAATCCCGCTCTGATACCACTTGAAAGTTCGTTAGGGATGTTAGGCCCTATGAACTAGTCCCAAAGCTAATTAAGAAGAGAGAGGTGAATTGGTAAATAAGAAACTTTAATCAAACCACAAAACCAAAACCAATATCACCACAATAAAAACCAAATGCATAAATTAAATGCAGAAGTAATAAAAGAAAGAATACACCATATTTATAGTGGTTCGGTCAAACCTTGACCTACATCCACTCCTTGGAGGCACCCTCCAAGTATTGCACTAAACTAAGTATCTCTCCTTTACCCCCACAGCTACGCGGAGAAGCCCTTACAAAATCACTTCCACCTCCCTAGTGCGGCGGAGTCGTCGGGTCCTTTAACACTAAAGAGATATTCTTCTTTGGTGAACTTCCCTCGAGATAAGCCTTGAATCTGACGGTATTCAGGTGCGAGCTTGCCGAAGCAACTGTGTGAAACCCCCTCCACACTCCCTTGAGTCCCCCCTCATAGGATCTTCTCCCTCTCTCAAACTCCACCCTTTCCTCACTCCCTTTCAAGCTCTCTCTTCGAGTCTCCCCAAAAGAACAAAGCTACAATGGCTGCCAAAGACACTTAAAAAGTGTCATGTCATAGCTTAAATAGAAGATCTCAAAACGAGCTCATTAATGCAAGTTACTGACTTTATTGTCCAGGACAATATTCCTATCGTCCTGTACGATCAGTGGAAATTAAGTCCAATCAGTCGGGACGATTTGAGACGATCAGAAGAAATTTGTTCATATCATCTAGGACAAGAATATATCATCCTGGACGATCAGAACAAATTATGGAATATCGTCCTCAACATCGCCCTAAAAAATAGCTGTCCGTTGACCAAACATCCAGCATATCATCTAGGATGATCTGGCGATCATCCTGGACGATTTGATCGTGCAATCAAGTCATAATTAATTTCTTTAAATTCCAGAAAAATTTTGGAAAAATTGTCCTGGATCGTCCTGGATGATATTTTATAGTCCTAGACGATCCTCTGGACGATGTCCAAAAAAAAGTAAATCCTAAATAGATTTGGCGGCAGATTCTTTCTATTTTGAGCCTATCATCCTGTCCGATATAAAATCGTTCAAGACGATGTGTTTTGCATAATGAAGGCTTCTTTAATGAAGATGCCCTAATTAGGGTTTCTGCTTTTGAACAGATCGTCCAGGCCGATATAAATTTCATCCTGGACGATGTTACTAAAAACAGTAAACTCTAGGGAACAGTCAGAAAATCTTCAAAGTTACAAAGCATCAGGAGCCACACCAAATACAAAAGACTCAAGAAAGAAAAAAGTGTACAAACTGACTCAGACATAGTCTACCCAATCTTGAGTTGATTCCAAATTACAGTCCGATCGTGTGAATATGAAATGTCAGTATATAAGGCAGTCGTAGAGAAAAAATAATGTTTGCTATCATCAAAATCATAAGCAATAGATCCACAATAGTGTAGGCAGAGAACCTTCAACTGTTCACACTCTCCAAGTGTAAGCAGAGAATCTTTGTCCTTTCACACCCTCCAAGTATAGGCACAGAACCTTCGGCTGTTCACACTCTCCAAGTGTAGGAAATTAACCTTCGCCTATTCATACTGAGGGAATTTGCTAGAGTCTGTGTTGGACTAAATCTAGAAAATAAACATATTACTTGTACTTGGATTGAAAGTTCTAATGGAAATATTTTCCAATCTGTTGAATAAAAAAAATTCAAATATATGGTTTAAATGTGGTAAGCTTGGTCATAAGAAAGTAAAATTTATTCAATTTGAAAAACCCCATACTGATTGCCAAAATGCTGATGTTCATAAAGATTATCCTCCTTTTAATGGGGGCAAAGTAAGAAGCAAGCTTCCAAACAAAGAACAATGTAATATAATTATTTTGATCTCCTCTTCAGATGCTTATGGTAGCTGGATTCTTGTTTAGAAAAAAATTAGAAGGCCGAAGGTTGTTTCTGCTAAGAGATAAATTAAAAGTAAATATTTAGCCTCTATCTCCAGATTAGCTCCCCTTGAGGAAATCAGTATCAAGAAGGATAGTAAGTATGTTTGTGAGATTCCTGTAAAAGTAGTGATGCTTGCTCCTTCTACTAATAAGTATAATTCTACATTAGAGCAAAGCATAAATGGCATTCCAACAATTGATGTTGTCCCCTATAAAGTGCTATAAAATTCTGGTGATGGATTGTAAGACAAAGTTCTTGTTCCAGATGTTGTAACAAATATTGAAGATTCAGAGAAAATTACGAAGCAGGTTTGCAATCTTGAACAATTAGAATTACCTGAAAACTCTAAATTTGCTAGCAATAAGTCCAAACTTAGTAAAGAACTCAAGAAATTAGGACCTATTAAAGTGGTTTTTATAAGAGATTTAGCTAGTGGGGAAGCCTCCCTTTAGTTAAAAAATGCAATCAATCCTTTTTTGGAATTGTAGGGGAGCCCACAAGAAGCTGGTGGGCTTTCATTTGAAAATTTTAATCAATTAACATGATGTTTTTTTATTGTTTTGTTAGAAATCAAAGTTGAAGTATTGGATAAGAGTGATATTAATAAGATTATTGGTATAAATTGTTTTGTTTTTCTTCATTTTCCTACTATAGGAAAATCTGGAGGTATTCTTGTTAAGAGAGTTACTATTTGCATGTTTTACATTCTTGCAACTTATATAGTTTTGATGTTTTCAAATATTATTGTTTTATGTATTGATATCTCCTAGCACTTTTTGGAAGATTTGTTTTTGCTCTTATGTGTACTAACATTTCAGAAAAATCAAACTCCAGACTACTGAAGACTACAAATCAAATTTAGCATGAGAGATTTTGTGAATTAAATCTTTTAATTTTCTTTGAATTAAGTTTGAAAGGGAGTGATTGTAATTGAGTGAATAAACACATACACACACACTTAAGGAGATCTTTAAAAATTTATACTGATCGTACGGGACGAACATAGTTCATACGGGACGATCAAGTCAGTTATCTCCTCTAAAGAGCAATGGAACGAACAGGAGTCAGAAAAAAATTTTTCTAAGTCCAGATTGTCTAGGACGAATGTTCAATCGTCCCAGGATGAAATGTTATCTAGAAAAATTTCGTTCAGATGAAATTCATATTCGTGCTAGGATGAAATGCTCTCTGGAAAATTTTCATCCAGACGAACTCAAATTAATCCCAGGACAAATGTCCTCTAGAAAATTTTTTGTTCAAACAAAATGCTCTCTTGAAAATTTTCATCCAGACGAACTCAAAATTTGTCCCATGATGAAATGTTCTCTATAAAAAATTCATCCGGACGAACTCATATTCATCCCAGGATGAAAATGAACTGACTCTTCAAATTTTGACAACGTCCTACAATTTTTGGGAACCGACCTATGGTATAACTGTTCGTACCGGATGAACCTAGTTCGTACGGGATGATGATCGAGTACAAATTTAGTTCGTACCAATATACATTTCTTTCTTTTTCACACATTTAAGTAAAATCATCCAGGACGATCCACAATCGTATGAGACGATCAACTTCGTGTTGACTTGAAAATTTACAATTTTTGGACAATTTTTTTTGTCTTTCATATAAATAGTCCAATTTTGACTGCCACATAATCTTTTTGCCTACTGATATTCATGTCTATTAAAAGAAGAGTCAAGGAGAGAGTGCAAGAGAGTGTTCGAAGGAGGATTCTTACAACTGGAGAGTAAAGGCTTCACTTGGTGTTCAAAGGTAAGAATCTTAACTTTTAATTTATGTTTACTTCACTCTTTTCTCTCTTCCTTCTAGATTTCTTGTGAAGAAGATCTGTAAAGAAGATCCGGTTCTCTGCCGACACTTGGAGAGTGTGAACAGCCGAAGGGTTTTCTGCCCACACTAGGAGAGTGTGAACAGCCGAAGAGTTCTCTGCCCACACTAGAAGAGTGTGAAAGGACGAAGGGTTCTCTGCCCACACTAGGAGAGTGTGAAAGGATGAAGGGTTCGCTGCCCATACTAGGAGAGTGTGAAAGGATGAAGGGTTCTCTGCCCACACTAGAAGAGTGTGAAAGAATGTAGGGTTTTCTGCCTACACCGGGAGAGTGTGAAAGGACGGATGCTTCTGTGCTAACACTAGGAAGAGTGTAAAAGGACGACGGTTCTCTACCGCACCGGGTAGTGCTGGAAGAGAGTTTTGTAAAGGCTTCTCTGCCTTACTGTGGGTGCAAAAGGAGAGTCACTAGTGGTATTAGTGCAATACTTGGAGGGTGCCTCCGGGGAGTGGATGTAGGTCAAGTTTGATCGAACCACTATAAATCTCGTGTCTTTTATTTTTCGACTGCTTTTTATTTTTCTGTTTTACTGTTTCAAAATTGTGGTTGAAAAACTTTTTATATAAAATTCACTAAATTTAAATTCTCGGTTTTAAATTTTAAATGGGGGTAAATTTTTTTTTTAAATACCAATTCACCCTCCTCTTGGTTAGCCGCTGGGACATAAGCTTAGGTTTAACAACTTAATTCATAGTGAACAAGTTTTAACAAGTGGTATCAGAGCTTAGTTTCAAAATTATAAGTTTAGACTACTTTTTGATTAACGTAGATGGCTACATTTGAAAACTGAAATACACCTGAGGGTTACTCTATATCTAGACCTCCATTGTTCGACAATATACCTTTTGATTTTTGGAAAACATGCATGTCTACTTTTTACAGTCACTTAATTATCATATGTGGATCTTAGTTCAGGAAGAGTATACAAAACTAAATAGACTAGTTGATGGAGTTAGAGTTGAAACACCTTTTGAAGACTGGACAGTAGAAGAACGTGGCTTAGCACAACTAATTGCCAAATGCTTGAATAGTTTCTTTGGTGCTCTTAAATTAAAAGATTACATATGGGTATCTACTTGCAAAAGTGGAAAAGGATATATGGAATAGACTTTGTATAACTTATGAGGTTAAGCAATCTAGACTTAATATCTTATTGCATTATTATGAACTATTTCGCATGAAGCCAAATGAATGCATTTCTGATATGTACACAAGATTCACACAAATTTTCACCTCTTTGCATGCATTGGGTAGGAAACCAACTAATGCTAAAATGTTAAATAAAATTCTTTATTGTTTGCCTACTGTTTATGATTCTAAAATTATTATAATTACAGAGTCTAAAGATTTAAATATTTACTCTATTGACAATCTTCTTGGTTCGCTAATTACTTACGAGCAAAGAGTTAGCCAAAGAAAGATTGATACAGGTGAACCATGAAAGGATAAGAACATAGCACTGAAAGTTGAAGAGTCTGAGAGTGAACACTCACAACCTGAGGATGAAGATGACATCACATTGATGACTAGACAATTTAGAATCTTTCTGAAGAGGAAGCAGAAGAGACGCCATCAATGGAATGGAGGTAAATTTAATAGAAATACTAAGATTTCAAATGATGTTATTTGCTATGAGTGCAGGAAACATGGACACATAAAGACAGATTGTCCAAAACTCAAAGCTGCTCCTAGCAAGGAGAAGGTAGAGGAGAAACCTTTTGTGAAGAAGGGCAAGAAGAAATTCCAATGAGCTTTTTGGGCAGACTCAGCTTCGGATTCATCAGAGACAGAAAAGGAACAGGAAGTCACTAATCTGTGCTTAATAGCCGATAGTATTGATCAGTCAGATCAAGAAGAGGTATGTGACTTAAGTTATGATGAACTTTTTGAAGTTTCTGAACACATGCATGATGCATATAGGAAAATGAAGAAAATGCATGCTAGTCTAA
>NW_021319580.1:212367-214615 GCF_001605985.2 Dendrobium catenatum
ACAATGAAGGTGGTTGGATCAGGTATGATTAGAAATCTCAAGAAATTTTATATTGAAAATGTGTTATTAGTAGAAGGCTTAAAGCATAACCTGTTAACTATAAGCCAGCTATGTGATAAAAGATATTGTGTGAAATTTTTTCCTACTAGCTGCATATTAAGCCTAAATGGAAATGATGTTTTGAATGGTAAAAGGGTAAATAATGTTTATATGCTAGACTTGAATTGCATCAAACTCCTACTGCTTTTTGTTTGAAAATTGTATCTGATGAGTCATGACTTTGGCATAGAAAACTTTGTCATTCTAGCATGAAAAACCTTAAGAGGATTACCCAAAAGAACTTAGTGAGAGGTATACCAAAACTAGACTTTACTAAGGACCACCTTTGTGATGCATGTCTATTAGAAAAATAAGTGAAGTCCTCTTTTCAATCCAATAAGGATCTTAGAACTAGTAAACCATTGGAGATTTTGCATATGGATCTTTTGGACCAAATGGAACTGTAAGTCTAGGAGGAAAGGTATACAGATTCATGATTGTGGACGATTACTCAAGATTGACATGGATTAGATTTCTATTTCATAAGAGTGAATCATTTGAGGAATTTAGAAATTTTTTTACTTGGATTCAAAGAAAACTTGGGTGTGAAATTATTTCTATACAAAGTGATCATGGAGGAGAATTTGAAAATGAGATATTTGAGAAATTTTGTAAGGAGAAAGGAATTGATCACAACGTTTCTGCACCTAGAACCCCTCAGTAGAATGGGGTAGTCGAAAGAAAAAACATAACATTAATAAAAGTCACCCGAGCAATATTGGCAGAATACTCACTTCCAAAATATTTTTAGCTGAGGCGGTTAGTACTACATGTTATGTTCTGAATAGGGTGAATGTGAGATCTAAATTAAATAAAATATCCTATGAGTTTCTAAAAGGAATAACACCTAATTTGTCTCATTTTCATGTTTTTGGTTGCAAGGTGTTCATTCATAACAATGAAAAATCTGCCTTAGGAAAATTTGATTCAAAATCAGATGAAGGAATTTTTGTTGGATACTTAAGTATTGGAAAATCTTATAGAGTATTCAATAGAAGAACTTTTGTAATTTAGGATACCATACTTATTGTATTTGATGAGTCTGGAAATTTGGAAGAGCCAAATGTTATAGAAGATGAGATTGAGGTTAACTCCCAAAAGATTGATAAAATGAATTTGGAAGAAAATTTGGAAGAAAATATGGAAGAAAATTTAGAAATAGAAAACCCTTTGCCTAAAGATTTGAGATTTTCTAAAAATCGCCCAAAGGAGTTGATAATTGGTGAACCTAGTGAGGGTGTAAGAACTATGCATGGATTAAACAAAGAAGTCAATCATTCTGCCTTCTTTTTAACTATAGAATCCATTATTATTGATCAAGCACTTTCAGATGAATTTTGGATTTTGGTTATGCAAAAAGAGCTAAATCAATTTTCAAGAAATAAAATTTGGGAATTAACTACAAGGCCAAAGGAACAAAGTATAGTTAGAACTAAGTGGGTATTCAAAAATAAAATGAATGACTCAGGAATAGTCATTAGAAATAAGGCTAGATTAATTGCTAAGGGGTATAATAAGATTGAAGGGATTAATTTTGAGGAGACCTTTGCCCCTGTAGCTATACTTGAAGCAAGTAGGATTTTGCTAGCCTTTGCCTATTTTAGATGATTTAAACTATACCAAATGGATGTAAAAAGTTCCTTTTTAAATGGGGTAATTCAAGAGTATATTTTTGTAGAACAACCACCAGGTTTTGAAAATTCTAAATACCCAAATCATGTTTTGAAATTGAAAAATGCATTATATGGATTGAAATAGGCACCTAGGGCTTGGTATGAGAGGTTGAGCACCTTCCTAGTTGAAAGATCTTTTGAAAAAGGAAGTGTAGATACAACTCTCTTTTTGAAGAAATATGGAAAAGATATACTCATTGTTCAAATTTATGTGGATGATATCATTTTTGGATCTTCAAATAAAAATCTTTGTGATGATTTTTTTAAAATAATGAGTAGTGAATTTAAGATGAGTCTAATGGGAGATTTAAGTTACTTTTTAGGATTTAGCATTAAGCAAATTAAGGAAGGTACATTTCTTAGTCAGTTAAAGTATGATAAGGACATCCTCAAAAAGTATGAAATGGACAATACTAAACCTGTTAGTACACCAATGAGTTTCTCAGTTCAGTTGGATAAGGACCCTAAGGAAAAAT
>NW_021319580.1:216524-259419 GCF_001605985.2 Dendrobium catenatum
AAGAACATGAAGCTGCACCTGCACCTGCAAATGAACCAAATTATCAGGATTTGGTTCAAAGATTTGATCGCCTTGAGACTCATGTTGATCATCATTTTGATCAAATTGAGACTCATCTTCAGCAGCAGACTGCACATTATCAGCATGACATAGGATGGATGAGGGAGCAGATAGATGGTATTAACTCCAACATGATCATGATTAGCAGCTACTATAACTTCTTTGGTGCTGCACCTCCTCCTCCTCCTCCTCCTCCAGATCTGAGTCCTTCTGAGTGATACTCGTACTAGATGTTATGTGTTTCTTTAGTTGTTGTTTTTATTTTTGTGCGTTAGTAAAATGTGTTGTACTTTCTTTTTTGTAGATGTTTTGTTTTTAAAACTTATGATGTACTGATATCATATTCCTAGATTGTAATATCTTTCATTTTGATATCAATATAAGTTATCCTGTTTTGGCTTTAATCTTGTTTTTGAAATGTGTGTTAGTCTATATGACAATCGTTATAATTTTTGATCTTAAAAGTGTTATACTTTGAAATACAAGTTAAAATTAAATTCATTAGAAAATTTAATTTTTCTAAATTTAAGTAATGCTTATAACTTGATGTAATTAAGATTGTCAATTTCATGTCTCTTATTTAGACTACATTATATTATAATATTATTATTGCAACTATGATGTTTTCTTATTTTGTATTTCACTTATCAATAAATATTTATGCACTTAAAAAAATTTGAAATTTTTTATTATTGATTTTGAAAAGATCAAAATTACTCTTGAAAAATGTACAAATGTACAAAAATTAAAAGGACTACGCAATGGTTCGCAAGTTAAAAAAGAGGCACAAAATAAGTCCACAAGTAAAAAAAATGCACAAAAAATGTGCCACAAATTTGCAAAAAAAAAAAAGATGCGTAAAGCGTCACATGTGGTAGTTATTTCTTTTCATAATCTTTTAATCTCTTAATTCAAATTAATCTTTGATACATTTATATTCTATATTGAAATTTGAAATATATAAATTTTCTATTCATCCTTTTTGCAATGATTTTCTCTATTTTAGTGTCTAAATTTACTCATGTTTTTGATATATACTTTTTATTATCAATGTTATATCTCTTCTTAAATTCTATGAATTACTATAATTTGCCTAATGTTTTGATTTTATTTGCAAAATTTATTTCAATCACTTTAAAAGATCAATTATCAAAGAGTTATCATATGACTGCTGACATTTCTGGTCTTTTTTTTCTTCACTTTTTGCTGTTGCCAAAAAGGGAGAGAAATTATTTGTTCTATCGTATTGTATATGTGTTTGTTTTGTTTTGTTCTCTAAAAATTTTGAAAACAAAAAAATTATGTTTCATGCCTCCTTATTTTTTCATATGATCATCAATTTAGGGGGAATTTAGGAGATTCTTAGAATTTGAAATTATACAAATAATAATTATTTTGCCATCATCAAAAAGGGGGAGATTGTTAAGAGAGTTGTTGTTTACATGTTTTACATTCTTGCAACTTATATAGTTTTGATGATTTCAAATATTATTATTTTATGTATTAATATCTCCTAACACTTTTTGGAAAATTTGTTTTTGCTCTTGTGTGTACTAACATTTCAGAAAAATCAAACTCCAGACTACTGAAGACTTCAAATCAAATTTAACAAGAGAGATTTTATGAATTGAAGTTTGTACTTTTCTTTGAATTACGTTTGAGAGGGAGTGATTGAAATTGAGAGAATAAACACACACACACACACACACACTTAAGGAGATCTTTAAAAATTTATACTGATCGTACGGGATGAATATAGTTTGTACCGGACGATCAAGTCAGTTATCTCATCTAAAGAGCAATGGATCGAGCAGGAGTCAGAAGAAAATTTTTCTAAGTCCTGATCGTCTAGGACGAATGTTTAATCGTCCCAGGACAAAATGTTCTCTAAAAAATTTTCGTTCAGGCGAAATTCATATTCGTGCCAGGACGAAATGCTCTCTGCAAAATTTTCGCCCAGACGAACTCAAATTCGTCCCAGGATGAAAAATCCTCTGGAAAATTTTTGTTCAGACGAAATTCATATTCGTGCCAGGATGAAATGCTCTCTAAAAAATTTTCATCCAGACGAACGCAAAATTCATCCCAGGATGAAATGTTCTTTGTAAAAATTTCATCTGGAAGAGCTCATATTCGTCCAAGGACAAAATGAACTGACTCTTCAAATTTTGACAACGTCTTGCAGTTTTTGGGAACCGACCTATGGTATAACTGTTCGTACCGGACGAACCTAGTTCATACGGGATGATGATCGGGTACGAATTCAATTCGTACCAATATACATTTGGTTCATTTCCACACATTTAAGTAAAATTATCCAGGACGATCCACAATCGTACGGGACGATCAACTTCATGTTGACTTAAAAATTTGCAGTTCTTGGATAGTTTTTCTTGTCTTTCATATAAATAGTCCAATTTAGACTATCACTTAATCTTTTTGCCTACTGATCTTCATGCTTATTGAAAGAAGAGTCAAGGAGAGACTGTAAGAGAGTGTTCGAAGGAGGATTCTTACTACTAGAGCGTGAAGGCTTCACTTGGTGTTCAAAGGTAAGAATCTTTACTTTTGAATTGTTTTTACTTCACTCTTTTCTCTATTCCTTCTAGATTTCTTGTGAAGAAGATCTATCAAGGAGATCCGGTTCTCTGCCGACACTTGGAGAGTGTGAACAGCCGAAGGGTTCTCTGCCCACACTAGGAGAGTGTGAATAGCCGAAGGGTTCTCTGCCCACACTAGGAGAGTGTGAAAGGATGAAGGGTTCTCTGCCCACACTAGGAGAGTGTGAAAGGGCGAAGGGTTCTCTGCCCACACTAGGAGAGTGTGAATAGACGAATGGTTCTCTACCCAAACTAGGAGAGTGTGAAAGGATGAAGGGTTCTCTTCCCACAATAGGAGAGTGTGAAAGGACGAAGGGTTCTCTGCCTAAGCCGGGAGAGTGTGAAAGGATGGACGGTTCTCTGCCAACACTAGAAAGAGTGTAAAAGGATGACGGTTTTTTGCCGCACCGGGTAGTGGTGGGATAGAGTTTTATAAAGGCTTCTCCGCCTTGATCTGGGTGCAAAAGGAGAGTCACTAGTGGTATTAGTGCAATACTCGGAGGGTGCCTCCGGGGAGTGGATGTAGGTCAAGTTTGACTGAACTACTATAAATCTCGTGTCTTTTATTTTTCCGCTGCTTTTTATTTTTCTATTTTACTGTTTCAAAATTATGGTTGAAAAACTTTTTCTATAAAATTCACTAAATTTAAATTACAATTCTAGCCCTTTGGAGACATAAGGTTGCCAATTTTTTCAATTCTTCTTTCTTTGTCCTAGTGCATTTTAGGAAATCTTTTTTTTTTCCTAATTCTCTTATATAAAATTAGATTTGTTTATGGTAATAAAAGTGTGAATGAAAGGAGTCTGCTTTGGCTTTATTTAGAAGAGTTTTTATCAATAAGTGAATCTTATATTATTGGTGGAGATTTCAATTGCATTTTATAAAAAAATGATAAAAAAGGAGGAAAAGCATTTAATGTGAAGCTTGGTCCTTAGGAAATGAAAGATTTTATGTCTCATAATAATTTGCATTACTTATCATTTATTGGGACTCATTACACCTGGTGTAATAACAAAGATGGTGTTTGCAGAATTTGGGAAAGGCTAGATAGAATTTTTTTACACTCTTCTGCCCTTCACTTAATTCCATTTGATATTTACAAACATTTAGCACGTATCTGCTTTGATCATTATCCCTTGAATCTTAGTTTGAGTAACAATACTATTAAGCATCATAGATTTTTAAGATTTGAAAATGTTTGGACTTCTTATATGGCTACTTGGAACATTGTTATAATTCTTGGAAGAAGAAAGATTTTGGTTCCCCGGTTGATATTCTTCGAAGGAAGTTATCTAGAACTCTTAAATTGTTACATTTTTGGAGTAAAAGTAAGCTCAATGAGCTATCTCTTCTTAATTTGTCTCTTAATAATAGAATTTTATTCTTACAAACTAAAGAAGCTAATTCCTATCTTTCAAATGAAGAGCTCCTTGAACTGAGAATTAAGGACAAAGAACATAATTCAACCCAAGCAAGATTGACCTGGTGGAGGCAAAGAGCCAAAGAAAATTTGTTAGAACATGGTCATTCTAACTCTCATTTCTTCCCCGCCTATGCTTCTGCTAGGAGGAATTCTTGTAGGAATTTTAAAGCTAAGTTACTTGATGGAGTTATTTTTGAAGGCCTTTGCTATATCTCTTAGGTGTTTTCCCAAATTTTTAACAACAAGTGGAGACCGAGACAGTGCTCTCTTACTGATTGGCCTTTTTTCAATAATGATAGAAAATTAAATTTTTTTCATCATTAGCTTTTGGAAACAGAATTTATTGTGGATGAGCTCAAAAATACGGTTTTCTAAATTGGGGTGCATAAGTCACCTAGATTAGATGGTATTTATCTTTAATTTTTCAAATTCTTTTGAGAAATTATTAATTTTAATGTTTGAAATGCTATATATACTTTTTTTCAATCAAGTTTCATGCCTGCCAATTGGAACTACATGCTTGTGATACTTATTCCCAAAGTTGAAAATGCATGTGAACCATCCAAATTTAGGCTCATCAGCCTTTGCCAAACTACATATAAGATTGTTGCAAAAATGATTCTTAATATACTCAAGATTATTTTGCCTTGATTAATTTTTGAAGAACAAGTGACTTATGTACCAAATAAATCAATTTTTTACCATTATCTTTTAGCTCAAGAGATTTTTCATATTCTCCTCCTCGAAGAGATGTTTCATTGCCTTAAAAATAGACATGAAACAAGCCTATGACAGCAAGTGTTGGCAAACTTTAAATCAAGTTATGATTATTATGATTTTTTTCTTCCAAATTCATAAATTGGGTCACGCAATGTGTTAGTTTTCCAAGATTTTTTATTTTTATTATTGGCCAGCTTTCAAATTTGATTAAGGTGAAATGTGTCTTTAAACAAGGTTGACCCTTGTCTTCATTTATTTTCATACTTTTCTCAGAACTCCTTTCCAAAGCTTTTCATCAAAATATGAACAACATTGGCATCAAAATTTCTACTAATTCAACATTGACATCAAAAAGCTTTTAACCAATATCATAACCTACACCTCCCTACCCTTATGAATAATTTAAAGGATCGAGAGATTATAAACCTTGTTAGACTATCACATTCAAGAATAAAAACAATACAAGGAAATGGGATGGTTTGGAGAAAAGTTTTCCCAAATTGAAGATCAATTCACCTCAATCCATAAATATTTTCAACAACCACCACTACAGCCTGATTAGGATCCATCTCACTTTTAGTGCTTGTTTATTATATTTTATCATTTTAATGTCTTGTAATATTTACTTTTTTATGTTCCTCCACTTTTTGGTGATGTCAAAAGGGGGAGAAAATGTATATTTTGGTTATATGTGTGATTGTATGTTTTTTAATAGAATTCTTTTTTTTATCATTGCTATTTATTTCTTTATATTAAAAACAATTGTTTAATCCTACTATTTTAAACCATGACTTTTATAAATCTATCATTAAGTGAGGGGGAGTTTAGGAGAAAAAAGTTTTATTTTACGTCTTAACCAAAATATTTTTCCATCACAAAAAAAGTCAAGATTGTTGCAATCCAGGATCTCTTGTCTGTGATTTTGATGATGATAAACATTATTAACTAAATTGTTATTTTTCTCAGTAAATAATTTGGATATTCTTTGTCTATGAGCACTAACATTGTAGGTAAAATATACACTATTCAAGTCAATTAGAAACTGAAGATTGGGTAGAATATGATGTTAAGTAAAAGAGTTTATACTTTTAATTTGTTTATTTTTGTATTTCTTGAGTCTGGCCACATAAATATGTATGCAATTAGGTGACCGTACACACTTACACAAGGGGAGTGAGAAAATTGAAGTTAATTTTTTTTTTGTACTAATCAGATTGTATGACTTATAATTATACTATATGAACAATTAAAAGAAGAATGGGTTTATCGGCTTATTAAACAATTAATTTCTATAAATTAATCATACTGTATGATCCATATCGAAATGTACAATTTGTCACAATCTAAAAACCTTAATCGCTGGATAAATTAAATAATATTTTTATATTTGAATTTTGAACTAATTGTATTGTACGATGTAATTCAAACAGTATGAAATTTTAAAATCTTACTTAAGTTAACCCCTGTAATTAGTCAATCAAATCATATTTTAATTAATAATAGCTAATCATACTGTATAATGGAGATCGTACCATACGATTGATAGAGATGAAGTTTGGTCGTCCTAGAGATCATAACAAATGAAACCATGTTTTTTAACTAATCGTACAGTACGATATTTACATCATACAAGGTGAATCTTTAAAAATGAACTAACCGTACTATATAATGAGAGAAGTATGTGATGATTAATAGATATGATTTTTAATTGTCATAGGAATCATTCTCTATAAATAATGAGAAAGTAATTAGATCATACCATATGATCTTAGGATCATTCTATACGATGTGTCTAAAAAGTTGAACATATTGTTATAAATGATTATTCACATTGTACTAGATGGAACTAGTTTTTGAATTGATCGTACTGAACGAATAGAAGATGGCTCACTTGAATTTTAGGGTTTTTGAAGCTCATTACTTAAGACACTTTTATAACTCTAAGAGAGGTGCTTTTGAGAGAAAATCATGTTTTGAGAGGAAGAAGAAGATGAAGATGACTGTAAGGGAGAAATAGTGTGAGGGAATCACATGGTTGCCCCGGGCTACCTACACTCTTGCTCCTCCTGTAGCCTTGGAGAAGGCTCTCTTGGGAGAGAGGCTTCTAAGTCCAAGTCCTCAAAGTACTATGCTTTCTCTAGGAGAGAGAGAAAGATTGGAGGTACTTTGCCTTTTCCAGGAGGGAGAAAAAGATTAGATGTATGCTGCCTTCTACAAAAAGGAGAAAAAACTTTGGGTTCTCTATCTTCTCCAGAGGGAGGAAAATGATTCAAGCTCCGTTGCCATCACTAGGAAGGTGACATAACTTCCAACACTCTATCACATCAGGTTTGGTGAAAGTGAGTCTATAAGGGATTCTTTGCCTTTTTGTGGGAGCAAAAGGAGAGTCACTAAGTATTAGTGAAATACCCATAAAGGAGGACTTCAGGGAGTGGACGTAGATCAAGGTTGACCAAACCACTATAATTTTTTTGTTGTTCTATTTTTGATTTTGTATTTTTATTTTCCTGTAATTTTTTTTACAAGTTGAGTTTATTTGTTTCAATCTTTTTAGTCAACTGCAGTGAGTTTAAAACTTTTTTCTACAAGAATATTTGCATGTTTTAAATTTTTTTTTTAAAAAAGCCTTTATATAAATTGCTTATGCATGTTATTTTGAGTAAAACATATGAATCAAGTTTTTATGTTGTTTTGTGGAAAAATTTAAAAACTAGTATTAATGCTTAGGAATTTTTAAAATTACTAATTCCCCCCCCCCCCCTCCCCACCCCCCAACCCCTCTTAGTTCGTCTCGAGCTATTTCTTTAAGGTTTAACAACCTTCTCAAACTTTTAGTATGTTACAATAGTCTAACTCCTAGCTATTATATATGATTTTTAAGTAAATAAATACAAATGCATATTGATGTTTTGATCTATATATTAATTTTTTTATGATATTTATAATGAAAGAAGTTAGATACCTCTTTTTGTTATAAAATAAATAAAAATATATAATTCTTTTAAATTAGATTCTAGGGTGTTATAGTATGACCCCCTTGCTTGAATGAAAATAGTAATTTTGAGCAAACTTCTAAAGCATTACGTCAGTTCCCCACGTGATTTTGATCAAATTTTCTTTAAATTAACATCTTCAAAAGTTATAAAATATAATAAATTATTCTATATAATCTACTACACTTTCCTTTAGTGTACTAAATTTACTATTGTGTGTTATTCTACGTGTGTAGTGACCCAAGTGGCCCTAAAAGCTAAAATTTTCACCCTATTAATTGTTATAATAGCGGAAGGATCACTAAAATGATAGAAATGCTAAATTTTACCCAAAAAAAGTTGTCCGTTTTGAATTTAGGGCCCTACTTTTTTTACTAGAAATATCATCCTTGGCGAAACTTTGAATTACCTTGAAGCTAAGAAGGATTTTGACCAGATTCCATAAGTTTGATATTTTAATTAACACCTTTATAATGGTTATACCCTCTTATATAATCTATAACACTTCATTATAATATATCAAACAATATTATATTATACTATTATATGATGTTAAGTGCTAACCAAAAAGGCTTAAAAACCTAAAAATTTACAAAATTTCACTCAAATTTTATATTGTATCTAATCTTGAATAATGACCCCTCCACTTTTTTTTCTTACTTGGAAGTGCATTATGAGAAAACCTCCAATATGCTACACTAAAAACCCACATGATTTAAGCCAAATTCTATCATTTTGGCCTTTAAATTAATACTTTTATGATGCATATTATAGTATAACAAATTATATAATCTATTAAACTTTTATGTGCTATGCTAAACTATACAATAGTATACCATCATGTGTTTTATTACAACTATGCTAACCCAAAAGGGCCAAAAATCCTATATATTCTATATTATCGTGCACTATATTATAAAAGGATAATCCAAATAACCCCAAAAGGTTAGATTTCTTCTTAAAAATTAGGTATATTTGATTTTTATCTATTATATAACATTAATAACTAGAAAATGCATTTTAAGGAAACTTGTGATATATTACTTCATATCCCCACATGATTTTGACTAAATTCCATCATTTAACATTTATTGTCAATAACATTATAATTTACACTCCACTATAACCTACTATATAATATATAATATTTTACTCTGCTATATTAAAAGTTCTTCTATATTCTATCGTGTATTATATTATACAAGTAATGACCCAGAAGGCTTGGCAAGCCTAAATTTCTAATATAATATATCCCAAAAAATTAATAGTTTATATGAATCCCATTTTTATTGGATATAACATTCTCAACAATTCTTCCTTGTACTATATGGACAACTGTATTTTATTATAGGATAATAAAATATACATTGCTACATTATCACATGTTATACTACATGAGTGTTAACCTAAGAGGCTATAAAAGCTCAAATTTCTACATTTTCGTGTAATATACTACACAAGTGATATGCCAAACTATATAAATAATTAAAAATAAAAATTCCATAAAAAATATAATTGCCTCCTTTTTTATCTTCTTAAGTATCCACCTAGGCTGCTAATTATTTATTAATTTAATAATTGCAACAAAGACCTTACAAATCATATTCATCAAAATATTTCAATATTCATTCCTTCAAATTTAGGTTACAAAAGCCACGAGATCACAACAAAATCGATCATTCAATTTATTGGTGGAAGTTTTGAAAAAGTGATCATTTTGGAAAATTTAGTTTTCTTTAGGGAATCTGAAATTGAATTAGGATTTTAAATCTAAAATCAAACAACCCATCAGAAAAGATACACTACCTCGAGAGGTAGGAATAAGGTTTCAAGATGAGGTTTAAATTTTAAATTATAAAATCCCACCTTGAATATCGTAATCAGATTTAAGAAAAAATTGAATATGACCTTAGAAGGTCAAAGTGAAGTTTGATAAAATATTTAACTACGATAATCTAGTTGAATTATCGTTAGTTTCACATCCAAAGTTTTATCAACAAATGATATGTCTCCCCAAAGGAAAAAATATCATTCATTAATAATAATTCAAACATGACAATAATGGCCGTCGTCGATTCTATTTTTCCATAATAAGACTAATTTGAAGTTTGAAAATTGATTTTTTTTTAAGTTGATGTGAAATCTAAATCTCTTACGAGGGCAAACCCTCAAAGTTAATTACATCATAGAAAGCTAAAGTCTCCTACAAAAGCGCTCAATTAAAATAATGGTGAATTTTATTTACAAGTTTTCTAGGAATGCTATCAAGGAGGTGAAACTAGAATTGGAATAGGAAATGGATCAAGTTGGAACACTTATTTTTGGAGTCAAACGAAGGAAGGTAGGAGACACTTGGAGATTTTGAAATAATTTAGAAGTGTCCCAACCAAATCTAAGTGTTAGGATTTAAATTTTGGATTGAGAAGAATTTTTAATTTGAATAATTATTTTACAGAAATTAGGGATTATATTCCCAGTGGTTGGGGTGTTATGATTCAAAATTTGTCCTGGATCCTAAATCAAAATTTTGCACCGATAATGGTGACCCAAACCTAACTAATGTAGTGCAAAATTTGGACTTACCCAGCCTGCATTAGGGAGCCAGCTAACCACCTAGTCGATTTAACATCCATGAGTCTGGTCTTTATGAAAGAGTGGTAAGGACATTGCTATTTAAGTTTTTGAGAATTGAAATCGACATCTATAGGTTTTCCTAATTAGTCCCTTGACTTAAGTAGGTTAAAAATGCTTAGAGAAATGCAATTAGAATTTAGAATCTTTTAAATTAGTTTCTAATGTAATGCATGCTGATCGACTCAATTAAATACATAAATTGGAATGAAACTGTTTTTGAAAAAGGCTTAAATATTTTTTTCTAAAGATTGCACAATATCATCTTGACAAATCTGCAGCCTCAAAAGCTACTGGTCTACTATAACCTACTAGTAGGGAGGTTCCTTACAAGCAAAAGAAGGTAATGTTATACTTATGAGAACTCTCGGTAGTCCCGGGCTTAGGGTTATTAGGTCATTAGAGTTTTTATATTATCTAAAAATTTTATTTAAGTTTAGAGTAAATTTTTTTTTTTCGTACCCTCACGAACCTCCACATGTCCACGTTAAAACAAAAGCCACATGTAAATGCTAAAAAACTAAGAAAAGTAGGCAAAATCCTACACAAAATCAAGACAAATCAAACACATCAATATAATTAATTCCTGAAAGTAAAGCCTATAGGAAAATACCCCATTTATTATAATCCAAAATTATAATAATTAAAAGTGGTCAAGAGCCACTAACCATAAACCCAGATTCTAATCCTAAGACAGAACCAAGAAGACTTTGAGTGGGATACTCTTATGTCTTCAACTCTTCATCTTTCTTGCCTTCGAACACCTTGGATTCATCGTACCTATGTACCCAAATGAAAAAGAAAAAACTACCCAGGGGAGGTTATTCTTCCCACTTTGGGTATTATAATGATCCAAAATTGAGCTTCCAAATGGAAAAGGACTATCCCACTAAAGGGTATCCTTTCCTCTTTGGAATTCAATTTTGGATCTAGGTATCCCAAACTCAAATACTATTTGACAACTCAATACTTTAAATAAATTACATTTACATTAAAAGAAAAAATTTAGACTCTATTGCAAGGTTATCCTAAGCATTTAAATATTAACTCAATCCCAAGTAGTTATAAAATGAAATTAAAATACTCAAAACCAATCACAGTTGATCATGCTCTTATTTATTTGGGGGCTAAGTAGCTGAAGTACTTATAGAAGTTTTATAATTATTAAATTTTAGGCCACTTTTATTACCTTGTACGAGCATGACCACTTGTAGAAAACTTAGTGAGTAATCAGAACAATCTTAACTTATGGGTAAACTATCACCATTACATCACTTCAGAGAGTGTAGTAAAAATTAAACAAACATATTGAATAATTTCAATCACAATGTATAATGAAATCTCAAAAAACCAAACACACAACGGTAAAGTAAACACCAGCCTAGCCTAGACTAGAGTTGGTTGTCCTAACAGCTGGGTTTTTTGAGATTTCAATCATGGCTAGATTTTTTTGAACTGTTCATACGGTATGATGACATATCATTCAGAAGAATGATAGAGTACAAAATTTATTTGTACCGGATCATACCATATGATTTTGTTCATTTTTAAATAGTTCATACAGAATGATGTCAGGTCATACAAATGATTAATAGAGTATGAAATTCCTTTTGTACCGGATTGTACCATGCAAATATGTTCATTTTTGAATTGTTCATACAATACGATGTCAGGTCATGTAGACGACTGACAAAGTAAAAAAAATTAGGTTTGTAGAAGATTGTACCAAACAAATATTTTTATTTGTGAATTATTCATATAATATGATCTCAATCATACAGACGACTAACAATGTGTGAAACAGTTCATAACAAACAAAGCCCTGATTTTGTTTACTGATCGTATTGTATGATGGTAGGATGATTCACTTGAAATTTTTAGTTTTTGGATAGTTTTTCCTATGATTTCTATATAAATAGTCCTAAAAATTATCATCCAATCCTTTGCTTCAAATTTCTCTTGAGAATGGCCATTTGGAGAGTCTATTTGGGAGAGATTTTATGAGTGAAGAGTGAGAGATTTAGTGAAGGGAAGTAGTGAGGGTTTCAGAAGGTAGCCTAAAGTGAGGATCTCTTTTGTTTTCTTAATTTTTCTTCCAAACTTCTTTGGAGGCTCCTGAGAGATAATCTATAAGACTAGATCAAGGTTCTCTGCCTTCACTAGGATGGTAAAAAAGAATGAATGTGTTATTTGCCTTCACCAAGAGAGTGAAAAAGGTTGTGACGATACTCTGCCTTCATCAAGAGGGTTAAAAAAGAACCGACGATATGTTGCCATCACTTGGAGAGTGTAAAAAGCGACCGTTCTCTATCGCACAAGGTTAGTGAAAGAGTTTGTAAGGGCTTCTCTTCCTTACTTTGGGAGAAAAAGGAGAGTCACTTGAATTTAGTACAATACCTAGAGGAGTCTCTAGGGAGTGGGTGTAGATCTAGTTAGATCGAACAACTATAAAATTTGTTGTTCTTTTGTTAACTTTAATTTTTCTCACATTTTTTATTTTACTGTTAAATATATTTGCCTCCTTTTTTATCTTCTTAAGTATCCACCTAGGTTGCTAATTATTTATTAATTTAATAATTGCAACAAAGCCCTTACAAATCATATTTCTTTTACATCGAAATATTTCAATATTCATTCCTTCAAATTTAGGTTACAAAAGCCATGATATCACAAGAAAATCAATCATTCAATTTATTGGTGGAAGTTTTGAAAAAGTGATCATTTTGTAAAATTTAGTTTTCTTTAGGGAATATGAAATTGACTTTGGATTTTAAATCTAAAATCAAACAACCCCTCAGAAAAGATATACTACCTCAAGAGGTAGGAATAAGGTTTCAAGATGAGGTTCAAATTTTGAATTATTAATCCCACCTTGAATATCGTAACCATATTTAAGAAAAAATTGAATATGACCTCAGAAAGTCAAAGTGAAGTTTGATAAAATATTTAACTATAATAATCTAGATGAATTATCATTAGTTTCACATCCAAAGTTTTATCAACAAATGATATGTCTCGCCAAAGGAAAAAAAGTATCATTCATTAAAAATAATTCAAATATGACAATAATGATCGTCGTCGATTTTATTTTTCCATAATAAGACTAATTTGAAGTTTGAAAATTGATTTTTTTTTTTTTAAGTTGATGTGAAATCTAAATCTCTTACGAGGGAAAGCCATCGAAGTTAATTACATCATAGAAAGCTAAAGTCTCCTAAAAGAACTCTCAATTAAAGTAATGGTTGTTTAAAAGTATTCTAGGAATGTTATCAAGGAGGTGAAACTAGAGTTGGAATTGGAAATGGATTAAGTTGGAACACTTATTTTTGGAGTCAAATGAAGGAAGGAAGGAGACACTTGGAGATTTTGAAATAATTTAGAAGTGTGACAACCAAATCTAAGTGTTAGGATTTAAAGCTTGGATTGAGAAGAATTTTTAATTTGAATTGATTATTTTATCAGAAATTAGGGATTATATTCCCAATGGTTGGGGTGTTATGATTCAAATTTTATCCTAGATCCTAAATCAAAATTTTGCATCGATAATGGTGATGAACCTAACTAATGTAGTGCAAAATTTAGACTTACTCAGCTTGGATTAGGGAGCCAGCTAACCACCTAGTCGATTTAACATCCATGAGTCTGGTCTTTATGAAAGAGTGGTAAGGATATTGCTATTTAAGTTTTTGAGAGTTGGGATTGACATCTATAGCTTGTTTTAATTAGTCCCTTGACTTAAGTAGGTTAAAAATTCTTAGAGAAATGCAATTAGAATTAGACTCTTTTAAATTAGTTTCTAATGCAATGCATGCTGATCGACTCAATTAAATGCATAAATTGGAATGAAGTAGTTTTTAAAAAAGGCTTAAAATATTTTTTTCTAAAGATTGCACGATATCATCTTGACAAATCTGCACCATCAAAAGCTAACTAGTCTACTATAACCTACTGGTAGGGAGGTTCCTAATAAGCAAAAGAAGGTAATGATATACTTATGAGAACTCTCGGTAGTCCCAAGCTTAGGGTTCTTAGGTCATTAGAGTTTTATATTATATAAAAACTTTATTTATGTTTAGAGTAAAAAAAGTCTTTTTCATACCCTCACGAACCTCCACATATCCAGGTTAAAACAAAAGCCACATGCAAATGGTTAAAAACTAGGAAAAGTAGGCAAAATCCTACACAAAATTAAGTCAAATCAAGCACATCAATAAAATTAATTCCTTAAAGTAAAGTCTATAAGCAAATACCCCATTTATTATAATCCAAAATTATAATAATTAAAAGTGGTCAAGCGCCACTAACCACAAACCCAGATTCTAATCCTAAGATAGACCCAAGGAGACTTTGAGTGGGATACTCTTATGTCTTCAACTCTTCATCTTTCTTGCCTTCAAACCCCTTGGATTAATCGTACCTATGTACCTGAATGAAAAAGAAAAATCTACCCCTGAAGGGGAGGTTGTTCTTCCCACGTTGGGTATTAGAATGATCCAAAATTGAGCTTCCAAATGGAAAAGGACTATCCCGCTAAAGGGTGTCCTTTCATCTTTGGAATTCAATTTTGTATCTAGGTATCCCAAACTTAAAGACTCTTTGATAACTCAATAATTTAAATAAATTACATTTAAATTAAAAGAAAAAATCTAGACTCTATTGAAAGGTTATCCTATGCATTTAAATATTAACTCAATCTCAAGAAGTTATATAATGAAATTAAAATACTCAAAACCATTAACACTTGATCATGCTCTTATTTATTTGAGGGCTAAGCAGTTAAAGTACCTATAATAGCCATATAATTATTAAATTTTAGGCCACTTTTATTACCCTGTATGAGCATGACCACTTGTAGAAAACTCAGTGAGTAATCAGAACAATCTTAACGTATGGGTAAACTATCACCATTACATCAATTCACAAAGTGCATTACAAATTAAACAAACATATTGAATAATTTCAATCGCAACATATAATGAAATCTCAAAAAACCCAACACACAATGGTAAAGTAAACACCGGCCTAGCCTAGACTAGAGTTAGTTGTCCTAACAGCTAGGGTAGATCCTAAAATGGGTAACTTGTTAAAGTTGCCTAATGTTTGAGTTTGTTAAAGGTTTAAGAAAAGATTTATGTTTGAGAATAAGTGTTAATGTGTTAAAGAATAACTTAGGATAGATTTTAAGTATTGATTAATCGAATGAGTTTAATTAGTTAAAGATTAAAGAATTAATGATTTTTAATTAATTTGATTAGTTTCTTATTTTAAAGATTAAATTAATTCATGCTTTTTATCAACTATTTTATGGCATTGTGCCACGAGGCTCAAGGAATTAGGCCTCCTTAAGACACGTAGTCCCGCAGCCCAGAGAGTCCATCTTAAGAACCTCGTTGATATAATTATATTAAATATTTTTAGTTTGGTTAAATAATTTAGAGTTATTTGATTTAAATTTTTATACTACATTAAATTCATTCGTGGCATTGTGCCAGCAAGCTCGAGGAACTTAACTTCCTTAAAAAACATAGCTCTGTAGCCCGGAGTAGTCCATCCTAAAAACATTATATTTGGAGTGGTTGTTGAATGTTAAAATGTTGGTTAAGGTTTTTATTAATTATAATAGATTTTTTTAGAATTTTAAATGAATTATTAAAATTTGGAAAAGTTTGGAATTATTTAACTATGCTAATTAAGGTGCCAAAAGTTAACTTTTTAAATTAGTTGATTTTAAAAGTTTCATATTTTTGAAAAATATTAGACCTTAATATAAGTAATTAGACTATTAGTTTGCTTTGAATCGACTCATATTTTTGACAAATATTAGACCTTAATTTTGGATTTTTTATAAAAAGTTATAATTTTTTTAAAGTTTGGACCTAAATTTGAACTATGTTTGACTAAAAAATTGACTTTTTAACTTTGAATTGATTTGGGATTTTGAAATTTTTAGAAAATATTAGATTTTAATTAGAGTTGAATGGCTTTAAGTTTGATTGAATTCGAGTTTTCTAAAATTATTTGTAATTTTCCAAAGTTTGGTATTTTTTTGAATGTTTTTAAATTACCTTAATTAAGGGGATTTTTAAGTTTTGATCCAAATCAACCCCAAACCTCTTGGCATTACCCCAAAAGGTTAGAGATGACCTAAGGAGGTGTTCCCAAGCATTTGGAGAATTTTTGGGGTTTTTTAATACTTTTAATTAATTAATTGAATTAATTGATACTTTTCCTTATAAATTAAATTAAAATGAAATGATGGGTTATTTGATAGGGATTTTATTTTTCATGAGTTAAGGGTTCAATCAGGGTTAATTATAGGCCTTAAATTTAATTTTAGGATTTAAATTAATTATTAATGAATTAATTAGGGTTCTAGGCCAAATCTAATGGGGGATTATGGAGTTCCTAGTTGGTGGACCAAATGTGTACCAAATCCAATGGATATTAGATCATGACATCACCAGATCTCAAAGTCCAATCTCCCAAAATTTGGGCTCAAATGGACTTATCTAAGGTGGCTAACCAAGCCACCCAAGGTAATAACTAGCCACCTTAGAAAATTCCTATGTCACACCCTAGGGTTGGATGGGGTGAAATCAATGGCTCTAAACTTCTTAGACTAAGTACAATTAATACACCAATAATCAATTCCTAATTCTCATTGGAAAGATTATCAGAGCAATTTGAAATCAAGGGTCAAACTATGACCCTTAATTCCAAATTAACCAAATTATACCCTTACACAATTCAAACAAGGAAGAAAAAATTTGGTCATGTTAAAGACATGTCCAAATTCAATCCCCCACGGTCTCAAGCCTCGGGGGCATATAATTACCACACAAAAACAATAATAGCTTAAATATTCAAACAAAGATTAATACTAACTCAGAATTAATTGGGACTTGAAACCTTAGCCCTTTTGAAGATCTCCCTGAGATCTTTCCAATGAGCATAAGAAAACCTAAATCAGCCAAGTCTATAGGGAGATATAAATTTTTGAAGATTTATATGATTTCTAAAATTAAATAACCCGCAATTAAATAGTCAGTGCCACTTTTACGCTCGGGCGCATTTTGATTAGTCAACAAATCATTAGCACTAATTATGCAACCACATGATCGATTGTGGCCATTGTATCATCGATTAGACGGATGCGATCAAATCAGATCTGGAACTATAGGATCCGATCTAAGCTATTGATTGAAATAGTAGGCCAGGATTATGTCTTCAACCTCCTGCAGGCACCCGAGGCTGTAGGGCTTTTTTGGCATGATCCAAGAGATCCCATCGGTGAATCTCAACCAAAATTCATGCGAAGGATCAGGAGACTACAAACTGTCATTCCAACGGTCAGATATTTATGGGGTTATGGTTTGTTTCACACTTGACCGACATTACCTAACTAGAAGCTTGGGATCAAAATCTCACCACAAAGAAGGCCTCAAAGAATGAGCTTCTCTATCAAGAAGCTTCAGGGATGATGAAAACTAGTTCTCCTTCAAACACTGAGACTACGGGATGGCCAAAGTTATGATCAAGAGGAATGCTCAAGGAGGTCTTGAGAGTATTTTTGAAAAGTTGGTCATGAATGAGGGGGATTGGGAGAAGGTGCCCTGTTCAAGTTGTCCCTATGAGCTTGGACAATCAGGATTGATTGACGCAGTCGTTGGATGACCTCGAAATTGCAGGGGACACTCCCTAAGAGGTCTACGAGGTCGAAGCCAACAGTTTAAACTTTGGAAGCCTTTATTGAGGTCTGAGATGGAGGGGACCATCGGAGGTAAATCTCCATTGGTTTTGGTCCCTACCGGCCAGGAGCTAGGTTAGGTCGACCTGGAAAGTTTATTGGGGATGTAGCGAGCTTGACTATGGGTTCAATTGGCCAAGAGGCAGCCCAATTGCTGGAGATGGCGTGGGTTAACCCAAATATGTAAGGTTTAGGTTTATTTGGTCTCAACCATGGTCAATCTAGGTCTTGGGCTTGATAGTGGAGGTAGGTATGATCATGGAAAACCCAGCCATGGATTGAATTGGCCAAGGTGTGGCTGAATTCCCCAATATGGCTTGAGTTGAGCAAGTTATGGGCTGATTTTGGTCCATTTGGGTTAGACCCTTGTTAAGTCACGTGGTGGGATATAGGTGGAAGGTGCATTGGATCAAGGGGCATCCAAGATAAGGTTTAATTGGGTTTGGTCTGGTCTATGGAGGAAGTAGGCTTATGTAAAAGTGGTTTTGATAACTTTAGGCTAACCTAAAGGTTGACCCAGGTCAACCCATGGGTTTGGCTGGCTAGGGTAGGTGTTTGGACCTAGGGCCACCTAATGGAAGTGTTAGTTAAGCTTGGTGAGACCAAGGTTGGGAAATGGCTCAACCAAAGGTGGTTTTGGCCACTTTGGGTTAGCCTAATTCCATACCCAAGTTGACCCAAGGGTTGGGTCATCTTGGGAAGGTGTATTGGGTCAAGGGGAAACTAATGCCACCCTTGGTTTGATCCAATTATTTTGGGGTTAGAACTTGGCTCAAGGGAGGCCTCTCTTTGGACACTTGAGTCAAGCCAAGTGGCTAACCCAAGTGGGCCCAAGGCTTGGGTCTTCAAGAGGAGTCTCTTGATGACCCAATGTGTCATCCCATGAGTTTGGAGAAGTCTTGGTCAAAGGATTTGAAAGAGTTGAAAGCATATGTGTGTTTGGTCAAGCTTGGTTGACTTGGTCAACCAAGTTGACCTAGGTTCAAAGGGTTAAGCTCGTTGAGTTCAAACTGATTACATGAATTCAATGGAGATGGTTTCATCTCAAGGAAAGGTCATTTGGTTTTAAATGGGTGTTTAAACTCTTAAGGGCCGCCCTTGTTAACCCTGGTTGACCTAGTCAACCAAGTCAAACTAAAAGGTGGGTTTAGGTCAAATGTGTTCCTAATGACATTTATGGTCAATTGGGGTAGGTATTGAAGGTTGATATGGGAAAACCATATTAAATTTTAGGGAAAATATCGAAAACCCCTTCAATGGATATTTTGGTCATTTTGACCCTTGATTAACCTTAGGTCAAGCTTGGTCTAAAATAATTCAGGTTACTATTCAAAAAGTCATAGCAAAGATCTTGGAAATGGTTGGAAGGTTTTGAAGGGGTTCAAAGGTCAAATTCCATATTATGATAGTGGCACAAGCTATAAATATTTAAAGGTTTTGTAGCCTATGAAAAAAGATTCAATTTTTAGGGCTAGGGACCTCAAAATGGGTTCAAATTTAGAGAGTTGATACTAGAGATATGCTGAATCAATATGAAATTGATATATCATGAATTTGAGGTCAATTAACTAGGTTTTAAGGTGGTAGAATAATCACCTAAAAAGGGTTTCAGAACATAGGTCCTTAACCCTAAGATTTGGCTTGGAAACTTGGATATGAATTGGATTTTGGGATCTAGTTATTGAGTATGAAATGTCCACATTAATGATAGTCAAATAAATTATTGAAATTGACTGGATATGATTTGAAGGTTGATTAGAAGTTTGTTGGAAGTGAAATTGGAGATTCAGTTATAAAGTGGAATTAGATTTGATTGGGATTGGACTTAAGCTTGATTGGGACCTATATGATTGAGAAGTGGACATCTTCCAATCATTAGGTCACTAGACGAGAATCCAAGTAGGTCCTAGTGACCTCATACATAAATGAGGTTAGCACCATTTAAAGCTCGTGACTATAAAAGAATCGAGTGAAATATTGAAACCAAATAAAAAATAAAGTATAATTAGCCTCACTCCAAAGGTCCTAGCCCCTTCTTAGACATGAAATTAATAAAAATATATAGTTAGAACATAGCCGAGTAGGAAATCAAAACCTACCACTACATTTAATATAATATAAAAGATTCAATATGTATCATCTAAATCCAATCAATTAAATAATAAGCTATTGGTTTGAATAATAAGAAATGCGTGCAATCAATGTTAGTTAACAAGTAGAAAGCAATATGATTAATTAAATTCATAGTATCTCTGTAATTAAAAGAGGTCCATTAATCTATAAGAAAATTGATAAAAGTATATAAATAAGTAACAAGGGTTGTACACTAAAAAAGCATTTTTGCTATCAATTATATTAATCCTAATGATTCTATTATATACTTATATCAATCATTATGTTATGTATATATGTCTATCAATAGGTCATATCAATATGTTATATTAAAATACTTATCAATATACTGTATCAATATTTTTATTAATATCCATCAATGTATTTACCATATGTTATGTCATATTATTTTAGTCTAAATATTGGTTCTATCAATTCTATTTAATAATTCATTCATATGCTATTTTATAAATACATGTAAACATGGATATAATTATTATAATCTAGGACCCTAACCTTGTGTTTTCATGATTATAAATATTATGAGAGTTTGCTCAGTTTCTCCTACTTATCATTATTGCATATATTTTCTAGGTGTACTAACATTTTAGGTACATTATATAAAAGACATCGCTAAAGTATTAAAACTTAAGATTGAGTAGTATAGGATTTATTTTTTATAAGATTCTGTATTTTTATCTTTTCTTGAGTTAGTATATTTTAAAGGTGTGTAATAGCTTAGCAACCATGCACACACATAGGGGGAGTGAAAATAAAAACATTTAAAATTTTTTATCGATCTTGATTGTGTTGTACAATCTATTGAAATAAAATTAATTAGAATATTTTATTTTAAATAAAAAAATTTAAAATATGACTAATCATATAGTGCAAACACCGCATCATATTGGATGATCAACTATAATAAAAAACACCACCGTCAAATCTAACTTACCTAAAATAGACAAATTAAAATTTTGGACTATTCATACTATATGAATCATTTCATACTGAATGAGTTTTTAAATAATTACCTAATTAGGTTAGATAATTAAGTAATCAAATTAAATCTGATTAATTATAGATCATATTGTAAGTTATTTTATGATAATTTAGTTGTAATTTTTTAGCAAATGTATGATGTATATAGGAAACTCAAAAATAGCATGCATGTTTAAGGAAAGAACTTTTTGATTTGAAATAAGATCATTACATATTAGTGAGAGAGCATGCTAATCTTAAATTTGAACATATCACATTAGATAAGAAGCATGCACCATGATTAAATGAGTTTGATGAGTTAAATAAGAAGCATATTAAGTCAACTAAGTCACAAAATTCCTTGAAAAGTGAGAATATTAAGTTAGAGGAAGCATTCAAGTAATTAGAGTCACTTGCAAAAGAACTTGACAATAGTGAGCATGCATTAAATTTTGAAGTGGCTAGTTATAAAAGTGCTAATGATTATTTATAAGAAAAATAAAATCACTATAAAATAATTCTCATGGGCTTAAAACTTCACTAAAGCCACAACCTAGGACAAAATAATGCATCATATATCCCTAGGAGGAGGCACTATCCCCAACATAGGTAAGTTAATCCATTTCCAATGGTTAAGTGTTACTCTTATGGCATGTTAGGACAGATAGCCTGCACTTCCAAATTCACCTTAGAACACATCAGGTTTGGAGGCCCAAGGTCTCATTATAGCATAACATGCATACCATTTATTCATTAAAGTATAAGGTCGAACCCAAACTCACTTGGGTTCTAAAATCTAACCTTTGATTCACCTTATAGGGATGTTCTCATAAGAGGTCAAGTGAGAGAAAGTGGTACCTTAATAATGGCTACTCAAAATACATGACTGGAGATATGAAGCAGTTCATTACACTGGAGGCCAGGAGTGGAGGCAAGGTAACTTTAGGAGAAAACACCACTAGGAAAATGATTGGCTTAAGTATAATTGGTAAGACTCATGGTCCTAATATTAAAAATATACTTTTGGTTGAAGTTTTAAAGTATAATTACTTAGCATAAGTCAATTATGCGACAAAGGATTTGATATTAAATTTCTTTCTAAACATTATCTTATTACTTTAAATGGTAAAACTACTTTTGAAGGAAAAATAATTAATAATGTATACATGCTTGATTTGTCTTTATTGATACTAATGATGATATCTGCTATTTAATAACTATTTTGGTTGAATCTTGGCTATGGCATAGTCAATTATGTCATGTGACTATAAAAACCCTTAGGAAGAATACCCAAAAGGACCTAGCTAAAGGTATTCCCAAGCTAGATTTCTCTAAGGACCATTTTTGTGATGCTTGTCAATTAGAAAAGAAAATTAAATCATCCTTTCAATATATTAAGGATATCAATACCACTAGACCACTAGGGATCCTACATATGGATCTATTTGGACCTATTAGTATAGCAAATTTAGGTGGTAAGAGTTTTAGTTTTGTGATCGTAGATCACTTCTCTAGATTCACTTAGGTTAGATTATTAACACATAAGAGTTTGTCTTTGATGAGTTTAAGATTTTCTCCATTTGGATTTAGAGGAAGTTATATTGCATGATATCTACAATTTATAGTGATCATGGTGGAGACTTTGACAATGAAATATTTGAATTATTTGCAAAGAGTTTGAAATTCATCATAATTTTTCTACCTTTAGGACCACACAATAGAATGGTATAGTAGAAAGGAATAATAAGACACTAATAGAGGCTTATAGGGATATGTTAGATGGGTATACCCTACCTAGATATTTTTGGGCAGAAGGGTTAAATATTACTTGTTATATGCTAAATAGGGTAAACATTATATCCAAATTGAATAAGACACTATATGAGCTGCTTATGGGTAGGACACTAAATCTTTCACTTCTATATATTTTTGGGTGTATATGTTTTGTGCTTATCAATGGTAAATCTTATTTAGAAGAGATTGATTCTAAGGCAAATGAAGGAGTCTTCTTAGGTTATTCCTTTGTAGGAGAATCATATAGATTTATAATAAGAAGAGCTTAGTAGTAGAGGAATCCACTCACATATTTTTTTATGAGTATAATAGATTAGTTGAGCCTAGAAAAGATGATGATGATGAGGTAGAAATTACCCATGGAGTGGAGGCTATTGATCTAGAAGATAGAGAAGAATATAAAGAGTCATTACCTAAAAAGTGGAGATATTCCACTAGTCACCCTAGAGAGCTTATCTTATGAGATCCTTTAGTAGGGGTTAGGACTAGGCAAGGCCTTATAAAAGAAGTCATCCATATGGCTTTTATCTCTATGATAGAACCGACCAATATAATTAAGACCCTTAGTGATGAATTATGAATCTTAGCTATACATGAGGAGTTAACCTATTTACAAGGAATGATTTATATTGATTGGTTATTAGTCCCATGGATAAAACTATAGTTGGCACCAAATGAGTATTTAAAAATAAATTGACTGACTATGAATTATTGATTAGGAATAAGGCTAGACTAGTAGCTAAGGGGTACAATCAGATAGAAGGAATTAATTTTGAGCAAACTTCCCCCCTATAGCTAGATTAGAAGCCATTAAATTATTGCTAGAATTTGCATGTTTTAGAAGTTTCAAATTATATAAAATAGGTGTGAAGAGTGTATTTCTTAATAGGGAGATTAAAGAAGAAATTTAAGTAGAACAACTTCCAGACATTGAAAATTCATCATTTCCCAACCATGTTTATAAATTAAAAAATGCTTTATATGGATTGAAGTAGACACTGGGCATGGTATAAGAGAATTAACATTGTTCACCTAGATATATCATTTGCTAATGGTAGTGTGGACACCACCTTATTCTTTAAGAAAATAGGTGATGATTTACTTATAGTTCAAATCTTTTTTGAATATACTATTGAAAAACTTTGTAATTAATGTTCAAATACTATGAGCACAAAGTTTGAGATGAGTATGATGGGAGAGTTTAGTTATTTTCTTAAATTTAGTGTAAAATAAAGAAATGACAGTACCTTCCTTAATCAGGCCAAATATATTAAGGATAACTTGAATATTTTTGATATGGAAGGGTCTAAAAGTATAAATACACAAATGAGCTTAACCATCCAGCTTAAAAAAGATATAGATGGAAAATCAGTTGATCAAAAGAAGGGTAGGGGAATCATAGGATCACTACTATATTTGACTACTAGCAAACCTGATATTATATTTAGCGCATGTCTATGTGCTAGATTTTTAGCGGATCCAAAAGAATCCCATATAACTATGATGAAGAGAATTCTTAGAAATCTTTTACATACCCAAAACTTAAGCATCTAGTATTCTAGATTTAGCATCACCATTGAAAATGTATGATATTCAAATTTAGATTTTGCTAGGTGTATAATAGACAAGAAGAGAACTTCTAACACTTAGCAATTTATATGACAATCCTTAGTTTTCTATTACCACATTGATATATTGTTAGAGTTCTTTCAAATCTTGGAGTCACTGCTGTCCGTAGTACATTTCAATCACTAATCTATCAATGCCAAGTCACCATTACCTTATATAATCTTTATGAGTTTCTTCACCTTTCTAATGTTGGTCCTTAAAATTTTATTCCTAATTCCATATATTACAATTGAACCCAAGTTAACACCCTTATTAGGAACTCCTATCTACCACACCATCAACCCTTAGTCAGTACCTTAGTCTTCAATGACTGAATCATTTAGCATGTTCTTTGGAAAAATGTTATTTCTAAAGCTGGTGATCGAGTTAATATTACTCAGCTTCTATGCCTAGTGACTTACTACAACATATCAAAAACATAATTTAATGCATGTGATTTGATCGTTTGATACATAAAAATCTCACCTTTATTAAGAATCCATTAGTCCGATGAAAGAAAAAATAGCCTTAGGAAACATCAATGGATACATCATAGAAACCAAATAAAATATGACCTATCTTACATAGCCTGACCATATCCCTACATTCTTCATTGATAAATCCTTCCACATTATTTATAGTGAGCACTATAGGGCCCCTGCGGACATTTATGATCTATTAGAAGAATGAGATGAAAGTTTGAGATGTGCCAAGAGGGGGGGGGGGAGGAGGGTCGGGGGGGGGGGGGGGGGGGGTGAATTGGTACCTTTAAAAATAATCTTAAACAGGAGTAATAACTTTTGTAGATTTTTAAGACTTTTGAAGTAAGAAATTTAATTTCACAATACAGAAGCTAACAATTTTAACAATAATTTCAATGATGATGATGAAATTTTAAATTGCACAATAGAACATTGAACTTAGAAATTAACGAAGCACCTATAATAAAAATGAAGTGCAAAAAGTAAAATGCAGAAAATGAAAAAAGCACACTAGAAATTTTTATAGTGGTTCGGTCAACCTTGACCTACGTTCACTCTCCGGAGTCCTCCAGTCTGAGTATTACACTAAGACTAAGTGACTCTCCTTTTTCTCCCTCCGCAAGGTGGATAAGCCTTTACAAACTCTCTTCCACCAACCTGTGTCGCAGAGGACCAAATTTTCTTTCACAGGCAGAGAACCATGACTCCTTTTCTACCTCTTAGAGAATGCAGAGAACCTGGACTCCTTTTTCTCCCTCCTAAAGAAGGCATAAAACCTCAAGGACATGAATAAGAAGCCTCCCTCCCTAGAGAGCTCTCATAAGACTCACCAAGGCCATAAGAAGAAAAAGCATGCAGCTAGCACGGAGCAACTATATCATCCCCTCACACTACTTCTCCCTCATGCTCAAGCTCACATTCTCCTTCCTCTCACAAACCTTGATTTTATTCAAAAACTCCCTCTTAGAGTTCCTCCTTTAGTCATGTTCCTCTCTTAGCATCCTTTTAAAAAAGGTTAAAGAATGAATTTTATAAAAGGCTTTAAGAAATCCTATAAATTCAAGTTGGTTGTCATTGTTTGTATAGTACAATCCAAGTTCATACAGTATGATTAGTTCAAAACTACTCCCATCTAATACAATATAAACATTCGCTCAAAAGAACTGTTCAAATTTTAAGAACACACCATATAGTATGATCTATAGATCAACCAATACAATATGTTTGATTTCCTCTATTCGTATGAGATTATTTCTAGGATAACTGAATGTTGTCTCTATCACTCATCCCGTATTGTTCTCATCATACAGTATGGTTAGTTATTTTTAGATAAATCATCCAGTATAATATGAATATTATACAGTATGATTAGTTCAAAAATTATAGCTTCGTCTGGTATAATTTTCTACTTGACCAAAATTATCTCTACCACTCATTTGGTGCTATCATCATCGTATAGTACGATTAGGTCAAAAATTATAATTTCATTTGGTATGATCTCCGAGATAGTAAGTTTTTGTCTCTATTAGTCATCTGGTACGATCGACATCGTATAGTATGATCAACTTTCATTAATTAAACCATTATTTGGTTAACTAGTTATGAGGGTTAATTTTAGCAAGATTTCAATTTTTTTAATGATACGATTAGCATCGTACAGTATGATTAGTTCAAAATATCAATATTGAAATATTACTTAAATTAATCTGGTGGCTAGGATTTTGATAATGAAGTAAATCATACATTACAATATATATCGTATAGTATGATTAGTTCGCAGAATATGAGTTTTCAATTAACCATTGAGCTAATTTTTAAATCAATTGATCATACAATATGATTTTAAATCATATAATATGATTAGTTTACAAAACTTTAATTAAAAAAAAATCTCACTCCCCCAATGTGTGTGTACGGTCACTCAATCAAAAAAATAGAAAATAAAAGAAAACAAAAATACAGACTCTTTTGACTTGATATACTAACCTACCCAATCTTGAGTCTTTAGTCTTCTTAAGTATTGTACATGTAATTATTAGTGCACAATACACAAATAATATCCAACATATTTCTTCAGAATGTACAATTCAATCAATAAGGTTTGTTATCATCAAAATTATAAGCTAGGGATCTTTGATTTTCAATAATCTTTCCCTTTTTGATGATATCGAACATATTTTATTGAAGTATAGCTTGAAAGATTTGTAATCCTAAGCTCCCCCTTACTAAGAAAAATATGTTAGAAAATAAGGTTGCCTGCCTCATTTTGTTTTTTGTTTTTTTTTTAAGATAGAATAGAAAAATACATAATAAAAATAAGAATTTCTATTAAATAAAAATAAGCACACATACAAAAAATAAACATATAACAAAAGCTAAATAACCAAACATTTTCTTCCCATTTTGACATCACCAAAAAGAGAAGGTACACAAAAAGCAAAGAAAGCAATACAAAAAGACACAGTAGACACAAACTAGTGGAAAGGTGGATCCTAATCAGGTGGTGGTGGCTGAAAGAACTGATGGATGGAGGAAAATTGATTATCTATCAATAGAAATCATTTTCCAAACCATCACATGTCATCCTCAAGTTGTTGGTGTTGTTATTGTATATGATAGTCTTGTCAAGTTTCTAGATGCTCTAGCCGCTGAATAATATCATTTTGAGGGTAAGCAAGTACAGGTGGTGGTATTGATGGCAGTAGACGTCTTTCTACATGGGCAACTTCCCCTTCTTCATCAAAATCTGGCTCAATGTACTCTTGTCCACGATTAAAAAGTATACATAAAGAGACATCTATATAGAAATTATGGACATTATTGAGTGGATCAATAAAGGTGAGTTGGTATTTTTGGTTGAAGATATAGCCTACGATGTCCTAAGGCTACATTTTCTTTCCTATGGGTGTTTGGATGTCGTTGCAGAAATAGTAGAGAATTAGTTGGGCTTCATTAAATTGAGTATTCTACTTAAAGAGGTAAGTGACAATGGAGAGAAGTGGGAATGTATTAACCTGATCTCCAGCTTTGTGTATAATAGAAGTGCGAAGTACATACTGGATTATATGGGATTTTTTATTTAAAGTTTGGACAAGGGGTAGGTGTTGATTTGAACGCAAATACCTAATAGTTAAGTTAATAGTAGTCCAATCAAACTCAGAGGAAATTAGAGATTGAGGATGAGGTACTTCAGTAGAGAGACCTATGTATTTTACTAAATTAGCTTCAATAATCTCTATATTTTGATGGCTAACAAAGGACGTCATAGTAGAGACTTCTAGAATCATCCTACGATTTACTAAGAATTTTTACATAAGTTTAGAATTGAAAGGAAAAGTCAGGGTAAGGAGGAACTGAAGGGTGGTGGAGGCAAAAAGACTCATTACCACAAAGTTTAGTGCTGGTAGTTTAACATTCGTGAGGGGGTGATTTTCACCTTTTTATATCTATGATACACATGTTTATTCCGTGCAGAGAGGAAGTGATTGTCAAAATGATGATAGGAGGAGGAGCTCCCCTGAGTAATTCTTCCACATTTGCTTCCACTAGTTATTGAGAAGGAAGGATTAGAAAGTAGAAGTGTGAAGAATGTTTGAGTGAGTTTAACCACTTTAAACCAGTAATTTATAGAATTTTTGGTCATTCCTACAATACGATCAAGGATCATACAATACGATCAGGGAGTTAATTCATCTTGACAACCTGTCAGAAAAAGTGGTCAAATCGAACAATACAATCAATATCATATTAGATGATCTTATGAATTTTTATTCGTCCCGAGGAGTCATCAGTACGACATTTATTAAAAAGTTTTGTATAGTATGAATAGGTGTTCATACAGTACAAACTTTAATTATTATCGTGTCCGCTGAATTAAATTTATTCCAATCCATTTTGACATGTGGATTATATAGTATGATGAGATGTATCGTACAATACAAATGATAATAATTTCATATCAAACAGATTAAATTCCTCAATGATTAGTGACACATGGATCGTATAGTACAAAGAGAGGTTTGTACAGTATGATGTGTAAATCAGTAATTTAATATGGACCATTGATGTAATAAATGGTTGTGATATGTACATCTATACATATCTTAGAGTACAAATGTGAATCGTACAATATAATTAGGAAAAAATATTTAAAAGATTGTTGTGATTCAGTGAAGTGTGTGTGTGATAATCAGGAACATCTTAGAGCAATTTTTTATTTTTTAATAAACAACAACAAATAAAATATGAACATGTACTTATTGACCTCATTTTTGTATGAGGTCACTTTGACCTTCTCTTGGACTTTAAACCCTAGGACTCCCTGGATGCTAGGTTCCTTATAAGCTCTAGATTTTAGGATCCTTTTAGCCTTTGGGTTCTAGGATCAATCTAGATCTCAGATCAATCCAAACCCAGCATTTCAAACCAAATCTTTGGGTTAAGGATTCAGGTCCTAAAACCCCTTCTAGGTAATTTTTTTTCATCACCTTGAAACCCAGTCAATTGATAACTCATTCAGGATCTGTCAACTACATATTAATAAAACATATATTAGGGGTAAAATCTCCAAGTTTGACCTCAATCTGATGTCTCCAACCCCATAAACTAATTCTAGTTCCAAAGGTTATAAAACCTTCAAATATTTACCACGCATGCCACTAGACCTATCACCCAATGGAATTTAACCTTGTAGTCCCCTCCAAACCTTTTGATGCCTTTCAAGCCTTTGATATTGATTTGTTAACCATTAATCTACATCTTTCTAGAGCCACCTTGACCCATAATGGACTTGAGACCAAAATTACCAAAATTCCCTTTAAGGGGATTTTTGGACTTTTAACAAAAATCCAATTTGACTTGACCTCATCAACCCTTGGAATCTCCTCCAAACATTTTTAAATACTATTTGGGACCTATTTGACCAAATTTCAAACCTTTGGTCAACTTGGTTGACTAGGTCAACCTAGTTTGACCTAAAGGTCCCTTTAGGGTCAAATGGTCATTTTGACCAAAATGACCTCACCTTGTCTTAGAATCTCTTCCAACACATTCAAAATATCATTTCAAACTTGTTGATCCTAATCATTGCCCCTGGGTCAACCTAGGTTTACCTAATGGCCCATTAAGAGCCCAAAATGGGTCATTTGACCCAAATGACCTTCCCAACCCTTGACACCATACACATTAGAATCCAAATCTCCAAACAAACGCATTTGACCCAAAGTTAGGTCTTGAGTCAACTTGGTTGACCAAGTCAACCTAGGTTGACCCATTAACCCTTAAGGCGTTTAAATGGGTCAACCTAATACATTTAAACTCTCCAACCTATATCACCTTTTCAAATTAACCCCCAACCACAACCCAATTATTACTTGGCATCTGGTCAACACAACCAAACTTGAGTTTACCAAGTCAACTCCCCATCCTTGGTCAAACCTTTATGGTATTTTCTCCCACTCACTCTAGCCTTCACTTTGACCCTTGACCTTGACCAAGCTTTGCTAAATAGCTCCTTGCAACCCCCCAAAGTGCCACATCACCAACTTTGCTCTTGTTGATTGGTCAAACCCAGTCAACAAGGACTTTAAACCCCTCTTTGAGGTCGTCAAACCCATCCTTTGACCTTAACACCATGACTTTAGGTTTGGGGTTCACCCAACCTGCTGCTCTAACCCCTCCCATTCCAGATCAGCTTCCCTTGACCCTTTGACTGGTCAACACAGTCAACCCAAAGCCTTAAATCCTTCCAAAAGGTCATGATCACAGCTAAACCACTTTCCCTTGATTTAGCCTGCTTTGGGTCGACCTATTTATATCCTAAAGCTCACTTAGAGCTCTTCCAACCTAGCTCAGCCTTTGGTTTAGCCTTAAATGGAAATGGTCCCAGAATAAGATTTCCATCTTCAAATTTTTAGCATCATTCAAACCCTCATTCTCTCTCACTTCCTCCAGCCTCCCAGAATAAGATTTCTTTTTGTTCTAACTCTCCAACCTCTCCTCCACCTTCCCACTACAAAACCCAAGTGGTTGCACATCACCGACAGTGAGATTTCTGATGAACCAACCACCTAGTCCATCCCAGCCTTGTAGCAGTCGATCCAGGTATTTTTAGGCATGGATTTCTTCTAGAGATTTATACGTGTACAATCTACAAGCTCAACCGTATAAAGACATTAAAGATCCAATGGTATAATCTTCTAAAAACCTTAGATCTAAGTCACAATAATTAGTTCTATTTAACTTTGTACTAAGCATGTTTTAGGTAGCATAAATATACCCCCACTGTTTATATTCAAGTATTTGAGCTAAGTTTAAAATTGTATGTGTTTTGGTCTATCAGGTTGAGAGAACAAGGTGAAAATAGGATATAGGGAATTTTTTGTATCATAGTCTAGGTGTGCGAAATGTCAACAAATGATCCCATGATCAACGGTCGAGATTTCCTCACACATTACTCGGCTTCACTCGAGTATCACACGATGTGTTGAGATCTTCGTCCGAATTGATTTGGGCCCTCTGTTACAAATAGTGGAGATGGAAATCGGCCGCCTGATCTTGCTCGATCGAGATCAAACTGCGGGATCAAATTCATATCGTTGGATCAAACCATGGAAGATCTTATGGCTGCGGGATGCTGCTGACTCAGATAAGTGAGTCGCATCGTCGTCAAGCCGCATCCGGCAATGTTGTCGCATCGCAATCATTGGCCATCAATGCTCGGCCGTTAACGCTGTTTCGAGCCCACGATAGAGATCGTGCCATGTCGCCCTCTATTACCGCAGAATGGATCCAACGCTCCAGACGAAGTCACGTGTCCTCTGTTTGTTTTAAGATTATTTATAGTAAAAAGATCATAATAAATTAAATACTAAATTCAAATTAATAAAATATATTTTAATATTTTTAGGAATTTTAATAATTTAATTTAAAATTATACTAATATATTCTAAATTTATTTTAATTAAATATTTGGATATTAACTAGATTTAACTCTAAATAATTTTTAAAAAATATTTAGAAATCTAATCAAATATTTTTAAATCTACTTTTGAAATTGCATATGAAAGTTTGACAGCGATGTTAAGCCCTAATGAACTAGTCCCAAAGCTAATCAAGAGGGGGGGTGAATTGGTATTTAAAAAATTCTTTAATCAAAACACAAACTTAAACCAAAGTTCACCACAAAGAAATCAAAGTACAGAAATTAAATGCGGAAGCAGTAATAAAGAACACATAAATTTATAGTGGTTTGGTCAAATCAACCTACATTTACTCCCTAGAGGCACCCTCCGGGTATTGCACTAAATATAGAGTCTCACCATTTTCCTCCACAGGAAGGCGGAGAAGCCTTTACAATCCTCCTTTCCACTAACCCCAGTGAGGCAGAGAACCCAACTCCTTTTGCTTCCTCCAAAAGCAGTTAGAGAACCCAACTCCTTTTTCTTCATCCTGAAGCAGGCAGAGAACCTCGATTAGATGCTGAAGTAGACCTCTCTAGAACCCCTAATGAACTAGGGACGACAACCAGAGAAGACGACGATGGATCCTTGCTAGGAGCAACCTTTGTGAAACCCTTCACAAACTCCCCCTCATAAGATCATCTCTCTCTCTCCCTTGCTCTCCCTCTCCTCTTGGCTCTCTCAGGCCATAATAGCAACAAAAGATACTCTCTTGGGTAGAATAAGAGGTCTTATATAGAAGAGCTTTAGAATAGCTTTTAATTGCAACAAATCAACTTTATCGTCTAAGATGATATAAATATCATCATGTATGATCAGTACAAATTAAGATCAATCAGCTAGGATGATTTGGGATGATCATAAGGTTTTTATTCATATCATCCAGGATGATAGTATATCGTCCTTTACAATTAGTATAAGTCATTAAATATCATCCAAAATATCATCCTGAATGGATGTCTAAATGATCAAAAAATAACTTGATCATCCAGGTCTATCTCGCGATCATCCTGGATGATTAGTTCAATTCATTGCATATCACCCAGAGCATCACCCTGAAAAGAATCAAGCCGATGTTTGATCATCCAGGAATAACTAAGGTTTTTGAACTGATCATCCCGGTTGATCTTACGATCATCCAGGACAATATGATCGAGTAATCAAACCTTAATTACTTTCCTTAATTACCAGATTAATTTAGGCATAATTGCATTGAATCATCCGAGATGATGTCCAAAAAGTAAAAGATACCTAAGTTGATCTGGTGGCTAATTCTTTTTGATTTAAGCATATCATCCCCGCTGATACGAATATCAGCCATGGTGATACGCTTAATGACGGTTTCCTTAACCAGGATACCCTAATTAGGGTTTCTATTTTTAACTGATTGTCCAGGCCGATTTATGGATCATCTTGTATGATGTGAGCAAAAATAGAAAACTTTAAAATAGTTAAAAAAATTTCCCCCAAGTGTGTGTGTTCAAGGTTACTTAGCATCATGACCCACAATATTACGATGGACTCAAGAAAAGGTTAAAGATATAGTTTCATATATTAAAAACTGACTAGTCCTAATCTACCCAATCTTGAGTTAGTCAAAGCTCCACCATGTCCTGGTCCTGCTGACGCTGTTGTTGAGCCACGTAAGAGTCAAAGAGAGCATTGTCCTCAGCATGTTGCTGCTCCTATGCAGCAATATATATCTCAAAGCAAGACTCCCACTGGTCAAATCGATCTAATAGTTGATCTAGATGTGAGTGCTAGCAGAGCGAAGCAGGTGCAGGAACAGGTGCAGGAGCTGCCTCCTCCTCAGCTGCCTCGGATTCCTTGTGCCCCAGGTGGAGATGAGTACTATGAAGAACGTGGAAGGAGTTGTTTGAGTAGAAGGAATGCTAAAAGTTTAATGGGGCAGGATATTGGAGGTTGTATTTGGTTTCTAGGACATAGGTAATGATGTGTCCTAAGGAAAAATTAGGCTTCCTCCTATGTCCTGGATCTCAAATGTTGGTCAAGTGCTCAATGTATCAAAAAATCAGATCAGAGGCATTAAATTCATGATGTGACATAATGTAAAAAGTGGTAATTGAAAGGAGTGGAGTGATATGAATATGATTACCAGCTTTTGGAAGAATTGAGGTACGAAGGACATGTTGAATTATCCTAGCATATTTGAGTAATCTGCTAGACTCTCAAATATGATAAGAAGTATTGGTGTTCCTCAAAAAGTGATTAGCCAGAGCCCAATCAAAGTCTGGATCTTGACACAAGAAGTGGAGTTTGTCTTCTGTGATGGATAGTTGTAAGAGCTCTTGATAGTCCTGATATGTGATTTCGACAGGACATCTATTCACATAGAACTAAAGAGCACTAAAAGAGGAATTGATGCAAAGGCTAGCAAAAAATTTAAATAGTAACTCTGAATTGAATGGGATGGTAAGAGTAAGGAGAAAAGTGAGAGTAGTGTGAGCAAATAAATCAAGCATAGGATAGGAAAGGATGTGAGGGTTGATAGGAAAGGATACAGTGATCCCGACCATCTTGTACCTCCGATAGGTGGCTTGATCGGCCGCCTTAATGAATCAAGGGTCAAGATTTACCCTTGAGGAGCTTCCATAAGGCATGTGAGACCTTTTGCCACCAGCCATGATCAGCAAAACAAAGAAATTGGGAGTGAGTATGAAGGTAGAAGGCTTAGGTAAGAAAAAATTATGTGAGAGTCTTGATTTTTAAAGAAACAATCCGATTGTCTAGCATAATCAAGTGCAATAATTGCGTCCAGAATGATTGGTCAAAAAGGCAGTAAAGTCATCCAGGATGATCAGACATCGTCCGGGATGATAAGACATATGCGATCATCCCGAGGAGTCAAGTTAGATGACTGTTGAAAAAAAAGATCATCCTGGCCGATTAGGTGGATCGTCCAGGATGATGCAGAATAATGGATCGTACCGGCCGAATTTAAAATGTTTAAAGCATTGCCACATGTATCGTCCAGGATGAATAGGTGGATCGTCAGGGACTATCATTAATAATGATCGTACCAGGAGAATTTAAAGGGTTTAAATGTATTGCCACTTGTATCATCCAGGAAAAATAGGTGGATTGTATGGGGCGATTACCAATAATTGAGCAAAGATTTAAGAACTTCGTCCAGGATGAAGAGGATCGTCTGGACCAATCACAGTAAGCAAAGCATAATATGATCAGATCGTCCAGGATGATAAAGTTTCATCCAGGACGATGATAAAATAGAGAAAATATATCAGTCATCAGATGAAATGTTAGGAGTGGATTGAATGCATCATCCAGGATGATAAAACAATCGTCCAGGATGATGGGACCAAAAAAAATGAAATTCAAGAGGTGGATGTAGATGATCAGAGAAGGCCCAAAAAACATAAAAATAACATTAAAAGATAAAATTAAAATATGAAAATGATAGAAAGAAGAGAAAAATAAATGAAAAGAATAAAATTTTATTAATTTTATTAAATTCATTTATTTTTTTAATAAATAAGGCACAAAAATAATAAATTCTCCAAGTGATTGAATTTAAAGACTTGTAAGACCATTGAGTTAACATCATCGAGATCTGAAAATGGTAGAATATCCGATCCTGTTAACCCTACCTCAGACTTATCTCAGGGCAAAATCATCTTTTGAAAATAAAAGACCTAACTCAGAACAATTCAATTGGATAAGAAAAAGAGATCCATTCAAAACTTGATTCCATAAAGAAAATATCATATAGAATAATATACCAAAGTAATTTATCACAATCAAGAAATTTGAAATCAAGCCTTCGAAAATATCAAGTGAGACATTAATTCTTCTTAGATTTAAAGGTTTGAAAGAGAGGGAAGCTTGCTTTTTGTGGGCTCATTTTATGCCTCTTGTCAATTAATTGTCGCACTTTATGTATTTTTTTTATTTTTGATACACTTTGTGTATCTTTCAAATTTTTAGCGATCATTGTGCATCTTTTCACTTTTTTTTGGCTAATTTTATGTCCTTATCATGTTATGCAAGCAAAACCCCTTTTTAAAACTCTTAAAAACTCTTAATTGTGAGTATATCTTCCAAATATTCGAGAAGAAAAACTCACTCTCTAATAAAGGGAAGAATAAATCACAAAACAGAATCACTTTCATACGATAAATGCAACAACCATATTTCAAATAATTTGAAAGTAATATAAAGACTTTGAACATTATATATATAAGATAGATTATTGTAGCAAGATAGAAAAGATTTCAATTACAAAGTCCAATTATTAATTTGAGATAGCCTTTTATTTAAAAAAGAAAATTACACCGCTAAAAGAGGTTAGAGGGAGCGAAACAATCAACGGTGTTTCTCCCTTTAACTTATTTTAGAGATGTCAAAATATTTAGTACAAATTATCAAAAACAAAAATAATGTGTAAAATGTCATTTCAACTATGACCAAAAATTAAAAAAATTAATAAACAAAAAATAAAATAACAGAGATGAAATAACTATAAAATAATAGTAGAAATAAAAATTAACTCAAAAGTAAAATAGAAAGAATAGAAAATAACAACAATCAATAGAGTAGTAAACATGCAAATCATAATTTATTAAGCAGCAAGTTTATACAATTAAGAGCCGCGAGGCTCCGCTGTCCAAGTACCACATGCTCTCACGAGGTCTTTGGTGAGAGCACACCTATAAAATAATCAAATGTTAGGTTTAGGAACCCAAATAAGTTTGGGTCCCTTCTTATGAAAAGAAGAATATAATGCATGTGTGTTATGCTATGAATTATGTAATTTGGGTCTCCACACCCAATGTGTACTACGGTGAATAGTGCAAGTGTGTGAAATGTGTCCTAGCATGTCATATAAAAAATATCTAACTCCAGGAAAAGGATTCACTAATATGTTCGGGTTATAATACATCTTCCTAGGTTTTAGCTTTAGATCAAGTGTGGATGTATTCCAATTTCTCTCAAGTGCATTCAATTTAGCTTTAAACGTCAAGTTAGCACTTTATAAAACATCGTTATCAATCTTCAAATAGTGCTCCTTATGCTCAAATTCTTCAATATAAGTTTTAAAATCAAATTCAAGTGAGGTGTGAGATGCTTTCTAAGAATCATGCTTAATAATTAATTCAGAATGCTTTTTATTCAACTCATCAAACTTATCATGTAATGACATGTGATTGCTATCAAGTTGAGTGTGATCTTTACTTAAAATTTCATGCTCTTTTTGCATATTCAAAAACTCTAATTTCAAACTAGCATGTGATTTCTTAAGTTTCTTATATGATGCATGAATTTTCTCATAAATTTCAAGTAATTGATTATAGGCTAGTTCGTATACCTCTTTTTAATCAGTCTGACCAAGATGATCAACCTTCAAGCATAAGTTTTTTATCTCCTCTTCAGCTTCAATCTCAGATGAGTCACATGTAGAATCTGCCCAAAATGCCTTTAGGTATTTCTTCTTATCCTTCATGTATTTAGGTTTCTCCTCACCCTTCTCCTTGCTTGGGTGATCCTTAAGTGTACGACAATCAGATTTGATATGTTCAGGCTTCCTGTATTCATAGCAAATAAGATTAGAAAAACTTTTAAAGTTTTTACTATCCTTATCTTTTTTTACACTTCTGATGATACTTGTTATTCTTTCTTAGAAAGATTTTGAATTACCTAGTAATAAAGGCAACATCTATTGAAATTCGTTCACTATGAATTAGGTTGCTAAACCTAAGCATATGTCCCAGCAGCAAACCAAGAGGGGGGGGTGAATTAGTAATTAAAAATTAATCCCTATTTTTAATTTTTTAAACCAAAAAATAAACTTTAGTGAGTTTTGTAGGCAAAAAGATCAAGTGAAAGTTTAGTTTGGACTATTTATAGGAAAGACATAAAAAACCGTCCAAAAACTGCAAATATTCAAGTCAATAAGCATTGGATCGTCCCATACGATCATGGATCGTCCTGGATGATTTTACTTAAATGCATTGGAAACGAACCTAATGTATATGGGTACGAAATGACTTTGTACACACACATCGTTCCGTACGAACTAGGTTCGTCTGGTACGAACGGTTATTCTGTAGGTCGGTTCCCAAAAACTACAGAACGACACTTAATTTTCAGAGTCGGTTCACTTCATCCTAGGACGAATTATGGGTTCATCCAGACAAAATTTTTCCAGAGAGCAAATCATCCCAGGATGAATACACTTTGTCCTGGACGACAGTACTCCAGAGAGCAACTCGTCCTGGAACGAATACACTTTGTCTGAACGAAAAATTTTCCAGAGAATATTTCTTCCTAGGACAAATACACTTCGTCCTCGACGATCAGGACTTAGAAAAATTTTCTTCAATTCCTATCTGTTCCATTGCTCTTATAAGGAGATAACTGACTTGATCATCCCATACGAACTATGTTTGTCCCGTACGATCAGTATAAATTTCTCAAGATCTCCTAAGGAGTGTGTGTGTGTATTCACTCAATTATAATCACTCCCTCTCAAACTTAATTCAAATAAAAATACAAATTTTAAATACACAAAGTATCTCATGCTGAATTTGATTTGAAGTCTTTGTAGTCTGGAGTTTAATTTTCCTGAAATGTTAGTACACACAAGAGCAAAAACAACTCTTCCATAAAGTGTTAGGAGATAACTATACATAAAACAATAATATTTAAAATCATCAAAACTATACAAGTTGCAAGAATGTAAAACATGCAAATAGCAACTCTCTTAACAATCTCTCACTTTTTTATGATGGCAAAATAATTACTATTTGTATAATTTTCAAATTCAAAAAAAAATCTCCTAAACGCCCCCTGAATTGATGAACACGTGTAAATAAGGAGGCATTTTTAGAAATATATAGATACCAAAATAAAACAAACACACACAGCATATACAATAAATATAAAACACAAAACAAAAAATAAAAACAGATCAAACAAAACCAAAAAACATGATACAAATAGTTTCTCCCCCTTTTTGACAACAACAAAAAGTAAAGAAGAAAAAGACTTGAAATGTAAGCAGACATATGAAAATCATTTTATAATTCAACCTTGAAAGTGATTAAAATATGTTATACAAATAAAATTAAAATATTAGGCAAATCATATTAATTCATAGAATTTAAGAAGAGATATAATATTGATAGAAAGAATATATCAAAAGCATGAGTCAATTTAGACACTAAGATAGAGAAAATCATTGCAAAAAGGATAAATAAAAATTTGTATATTTCAAATTTCAATACAGAATATAAATGTATAGTAGATCAATTTGAATTAAGAGATTAAAAGATAATGGAAAGAAATAATTATCACATGTGGCGCTTTGCGCATCTTTTTCAAATTATAGGCACATTTTTATGCATCTTTTAACTTTTGGGCTTATTTTGTGCCTCTTTTTCTACTTGCGAACCATTGTGCATTCCTTTTGATTTTGGTACATTTATATATTTTTTCAAGAGTAATTTTGATCTTTCCAAAATCAATAATCAAAAATTTCAAATTTTTCTACGTGCATAAATATTTATTGATAAGTAAAATTTAAAATAAGAAAACATCATAGTTGCAATAATAATATTAGAATTAATGTAGTCTAAATAAGAAACATGAAATTGACAATCCTAATAATATCAAGTTATAAGCAGAACTTAAATTTAGAAAAAATTAGATTTTTTAATGAATTTAATTTAGACTTGCACTTCAAAGTATAGCACTATTAAGATCAAAAAAATCTAATGATTGTCATAAAGGCTAACACACATTTCAATACAATTAAATCTAAAACACGAGAACATATATTGATATCACTATGTAGATATTACAATCTAAGGTCATGATATCAATACAGAAACAATACATCTAAAGAAAAGAAAATACAACAAACTTACTTAAAACAACATCTAACACACAAACTACAAAAAATATATAAAATTAATTGCAACTATCACTAAGAAGGACCCTGATCTGGAGGAGGAGGAGGAGGTGCAGCACCGAAGATATTAAAGTATGTACTCATCATAAGCACATTGGTACTAATATCACTCATCTGATCCCTCATAAAATGCATGTCATGCTGATACTGTGTAGCCTGCTGCTGAAGATGAGTCTCAATTTGATCAAAATGTTGATCAAAATGAGTCTCTAGGCGATCAAATCTTTGAAGCAAATCCTGACAATTTGGTTCATTAGCGGGTGCAGGTGCAGCTTCTAGTTCTTCCTCTGTATCACTAATGACATATATTTTACTTGGTTCTTCTTTGAAGATTGCTCTAAATGATCCTGAAAGTTTATTAGGGATGTTAAGCCCTATAGAACTGGCCGAAGGCTAACCAAGAGGGGGGTGAATTGATATTTTTAAAAAATTCTTTAGGCAAAGCACGAATACAAACCAAATTACCATAAAAAATAAGCGCGGAAGAAAATAAATGCGAAAGCAGTAAAAAAATAAGAACACAAGGGTTTATAGTGGTTCGGTCAACTCGACCTACATCCACTCCCCGGAGGCGCCCTCCGAGTATTGGACTACAATCGTGACTCTCCTTTAGCCCCCATAGCTAGGCGGATAAGCCCTTACAAGCACCTCTTTTTGCCACACCCGGCAAGGCAAAGAACCTTCCTCCTTTTGCTTCCTCCTCGTTCACCCCATCTTGAGCTGATTCTGATTTCCATTTGATCTTTGAGTCATGAAAAGTTAGTAGAAAAAAGTAGTCGTAGTGAAGCAAGATTTGTTTGCTATCATCAAAATCATAATCTAAAAACATGTTTGTAACAATCTCCCCCTTTTTGATGATGGCAAACATATCAAAAATTAATTTCTAATTAATTTCTAACTTAACAAGCTTTTACCAGAATAAGTACAAACATACTAATCAAGAGAGAAAGTACAAACACACTACTCCCCCTTTTGACATCTCAAAAAGGATGAGGAAACAATGAGAAGAAAAAAAATGAAGAAAAAACATAATACATAAACAGGAAGCAATCCACAGAAAGCAGAAACTACAACTAAAAAAATGAGGGATCCTGATCATCAGATGGAGGTGGAGGTGGTGGAACCTGCTGAAAGTAGTTAGGTAGCGTAGTAAACTGAGCATTGAACCAGGTTATGTCATGGTCGTGATGCTACTGCTGGTGAGTAATGTAGCTATCAAAATGGGCAAGTCCTCTGTGCGGTGTTGCTCGTAGTGGGCAATGTCCTCAGAATGTTGTTGCTCCTGTGCAGCAACGTAAGCATCAAAATGGGTCTCCCAACGATCAAATCTCTCCACTAACTGGTCAAGCTATGAGTGCTGTCGAAGAGGAGTAGGATCAGGAACAGGAGCGAGAGCGGGAGCCTCCTCCTCCTCCTCAGCCCCCCGAGGTTCCTCATCCCCTGGGTGGAGACGAGTACTGTGAAGGGTATTGAAGGAACTGTTTGAGTAGAAGAGAGTTGGGAGGTTGGGAGGAGCAGGATATTGAAGTTGATATTTGGTTTCAAGGACATAGGCTATGAGGTGTCCTAAAGCCAGATTGGGTTTCCTCTTATGACTTGGATCGTGGATTGTGGTTAAATGATCAATGTATCAAAAAATTAAGTCACCAGTATTAAATTTTCTATGCGCCATGATATGAAAAGTAATCAGTGAAAGTAGAGGAGTGATGTGGATTCGGTCCCCAGCTTTTGGAATGATGGAGGTTCGAAGGACATGCTGAATTGTCCTAACATCTTTGACAAAAGAGCTAGTCTCTCCAACATAAAAAGGTGCATTGGTCTGGCGAAGGAAATGATTTACCGTGGACCAGTCAAAGTCAGGATCTAAGACGATTATATGCAGCTTATCCCCGGTGGAGGATAGTTGCAATAGTTCAACATAGTTCTGATATGTGATTTTGACCGGGCGTCGATGCACATAAGAGGTCAGGGCTGTGAAAGTAGGATTTATGCGAAGAATTCACGAAGAAGCTCAAAATGAAAGGGGACAACGAGAGAAAGAATGAAATAAAGAGAAGTGTGAGTGAAGAGATCCAATACCGGATACGAGTGGACAGGATTGATAACTCTGGAGACAGTTATCCCACATTCTTTATATCAATGGTAAGCAGCTTCATCTTCTGCCTCTCTAAAATGAGGGTCAATCCTAGCCCTCGAAGAACTCTCAGAAGTTTGTCAGACTCGCTTCCCACAAGACATAGCAAGAAACCAGTAAGAAAACACACGAGAGGAAGAAGGTTGAGGTGAAAACAATGGCTAAAATGGCCTGAATTTAAAGAAACGGACATATCGTCTAGGACGATCGCAGAATCGTCCAGGATGGTTTGGTTCAATTATTGCATACAGGCCGATTGGTCAAAAAGGCGGTCCGATAGGCTGGGCCGATCAGATATCGGCCAGGACGATTAGACACAGACGATCGTCCCGAGGAGTCAAGCCGGACGACTGTTGAAAAAGTAGATCATCTGGGCTGATTAGGTGTATCGTCCGGGATGATGTACAATAATTGATCGTACCAACCGAACTTAAAACATTTTAAATATGTGCCTCGTGTATCGTCCAGGATGAATAGTGGATCGGCCAGGATGATTGTCCAATAATGGATCATCCGGGACCAATTTTAAAGATTTAAACGTGCTGACACGTGGATCGTCTAGGACGATCTAGTGTATCGGCCAGGATGATGACCATAAAATGCATCGGCCAGGATGAAATATGTTATCAGCCAAGACAATCAATATGATTGCAACAGAGTTTGATCAGATCGTTCAGGATGATAAATTATCATCCAGGA
>NW_021319580.1:259519-263601 GCF_001605985.2 Dendrobium catenatum
CTCTCTCCTCTCTCTCTTTAGGTTTTCTTCAGGCTCAAGACACTAGCAAGGATTTTGAAGAAAATGTGTGAACAAGACCTCTTATAATCGAAGAGCTTACAAAGTAGCGACCTCACCATTAATTGCTAAGCTTGGCTCTTGCTCGATCTCTCACATCTCGTCCAGAAAGACCGATAGTGGAATCTGAGTGTTCCGGTCCGATCAGTTTGACAAATCCCATTGAGAGTCGGGCCAGAGCTATGGTCACACCTGAATGCTCAAACTAGGACGTTGAAGATTAAGGTATTGGCACTTGACTTCCAGGAGATATATTAATCTCTTACGATTCAGGTGCACCGATAGAAGTGCCGCTAATCATGTTCTAATATCAGAGGAAAATACGTGTTCTAGGAGTATCTCGCCCTGATTTGTGTCTGTGCGATATTAATCATATCAGACAAAGTATAACTTTAAACGGTATTTTTGTCTAATCGTCACTGTGCCGATTCCTGTTGAATTCATCCGCAAGGAATAGACTGGTGATCGATGATTCAATCATCTACCTTAATTACTTCCTTGATTTGTCTAATTAATTAAGGCTATTAATTGTTGAAATATATCGTTCCTAAATGGCCCAACCATAGACTCTTCTGGAGCCGTGAAATTTGCCCAGGAAAAATATTAGCAATATCATTACCATTTGTTTTTATGTTTGGCGTGTAGCAATTTTTTTTTTTCTTTCTTGATCACTATCATTTCCTGGCAGTATACACGTAATCATTCCATAGTGGCCCCGGTGCCTCATGATGGCCATGCCTTCATTAAGAACCCCTGCTCTATATTTTTCTGTTGAGAGTCATATTCGTCCAGACGTATTGTATAATATCTTCCTGGCACCGTAATTTGAGTTAATAAAGCATAAATTCTACAGCTCTCAAGTGTTGTGTGTTAGGCGTTACTTATGCATTAGTCACACCAAAGAGATTATAATTTAACTCAAGAGCGCGGAAAAGATAAAAGTTACAGACTGACTCAACCACTACATTACCCATTTTATATTGGAGCTAGCTTCCACATGTTACTTTCATATTGCTTTGAGCCTTAAAAGTCAGTAGAAAAAAATAGTCGTAGTGAAGCAAGATTTGTTTGCTATCATCAAAATCTTAATCTAAAAATATGTTTGTAACAGATCCATCGTTGTAGTAGAGCGGTTCTTCAAACTCTTGATCAGGATGAATCAAATTATATTTCTTGTCTAGAATGTAGGCAACTATATGCCCAATTTCAGACAGCCCATAAAGATAGTCAAGGATAAGTTGGGCTTCATCTATAGGTTCTTTAGTCATGATCAAGAAGGTCACCATAGAAAGAAGAGCGGTAATGGTTATCCTATCACCAGCTTTAAGAATTATAGAAGTTCTAAGGACATGTTGGATGATACGTGCATTTTGAACGAGACCGAAAACTCTAGCCACATGTTCATTCAGATTGTTTCCTCTAATCACATTATTAATTTCATAACATTCGTAATCATGAGTGTTGATCAAGTGATGGGCTCTAGCTCCCTTATCCTTAAATTCAAAAAGGCTCCTAAGTCATCCTTGGTGATTTCAACTTTTTCTTTGAAGATAAAGGAATGGATTATAGAGTGATCAGAATTAAAGGACAAGTTGGCGAGGAAGTAGTGGAAGATTTCTTTATTGTAGAGATAGACGAGGGTAAGGATAAACCCAAACTGTGTTAAAGCAAATAAGTTTATTACCTGAAAGGTAAGTTGTTCTTAGATAGGATTCTGGAGGGTGTGATCTTCGCTGAGGCAAACCTAGGAAAAGATTCCTCATTTGCTTTGGAAAGGAAGTTTTCAGAAGGATTTTTATGTGGTTTCTTTGCCAGAATCTTTTGTCTCTTACTTGAACTTGCCATTTGGAAGAAGATCTAGAGTACGAAAGATTAAAAGTGAAGTTTTGAGTGTGATTGTTGAGTTCAAAATCCCTTCTATTTATTGAAAATGATATGTACGTACCAGACGAAAAAAATTTCATCCCGTACAAATTTTTGATTCGTCCCGTACAAAAACGTTTCATAAGGACGAACCAATGCATCAAAATGAAATGGCTTTTCGTAATCAACACAACTTACAAAGAATCCTTTCGTATAGACTTTTGACCAGACTGATCGTACAGACGAACACGTGTTCTTCCTGGGACGATCAGAACTTATGATCATTGAATGGCAGTTAAAACCGTCCCCTACATCGAACCGACATGTGTTCATCCGGACGAACTAAAGGTTCGTACGTACGAAGTTTGTATTAAAAACTACCTTATCCATTCAACCGCTCTATTCATTTGTTCCGTCGTTTGAAAAACATTTCGTCCCGGACGATTGTCATTCAAAATTTTCAAATTTTTGCACTCAATAAAAAAACTAAAACACAAACACACTAAAAATATAAAACAACGAAAAAACACAAACTCTAAATAAAGAAAATCATACATACAAGTTCATAAACACATAAAAATACACAAACACATTAACTAGTAAACAAACATCAATGTTGCAAAAATATTTTTATTTAAGCATTCAAATGAATCACACCAAGCCTTGTTATTAATGCACTGAAAGTATCAAAGGCTAAAGGTTTTGTAAAAATGTCTGCAAGTTGATTTTTAGTAGAAACATGAGTGAGTTCAATTTCTCCATTGGATACATGATCCATTATGAAATGATGTCTTATGTCTATATGTTTGATTCTTGAATGTTGAATAAGATTTTTAGAAATATAAATAGCACTAGTGTTATCACAATAAATTGAAATAGTGCTTATAGTTAATCCTAAATCAATTAACTGTTGTTTCAACCAAAGAATCTGTAAAGAATTTGTGCCACACAACTTCCTAATGCAATGTATTCAGCTTCTGCAATAGATAGGGTTACTGAATTTTATTTTCTACTAGACCAAGAAACTAAAAAATTTCCAATAAATTGACATATTCCAGAAGTGCTCTTTCTATACACCCTACAACCTGCAGAGTCAGAATCTGAATAACCAATTATTTTCAATGAAGAGCTAAACTTAGGATATCAAATTCCTAAGTTCTGAGTTCCTAACATATATCTTAAAATCCTTTTCACAGCTGTCAAATGTGATTCTTTTGGATCTAACTGAAATCTAGCACATAAGCAAACACTAAATATGATATCAAGTCAGCTAGCAGTCAAGTAAAGTAAAGATCCAATTATCCCTCAAAATTTCTTTTGATCAATAAATTTTCCCTTAGGGTCCTTATCCAACTGAACTGAAGAACTCATTGGTGTACTAACAGGTTTAGCATTGTCCATTTCATACTTTTGAGGATTTCCTTAACATACTTTGACTGACTAAAAAATGTACCTTTCTCAATTTGCTTAATGCTAAATCCTAGAAAGTAACTTATATCTCCCATTAGACTCATCTCAAATTCACTACTCATTGTTTTAGAAAAATCAACACAAAAATTTTTATTTGAAGATCCAAAAATGGTATCATCCACATAAATTTGAATAATGAGTATATCCTTTCCACATTTTTTAAAAAGAGTGTTGTATCCACACTTCCTTTTTCAAAAGATCTTTCAAGTATGAAGGTGCTCAACCTCTCATACTAAGCCCTAGGTGCCTTTTTCAATCCATATAATACCTTTTTCAACTTGAAATATCTATTTGGGTATTTAGAATTTTTGAAACCTAGTGGTTGTTTTACAAAAATATCTTCTTGAATTATCCCATTTAAAAAGGTATTTTTTACATCCATTTGATACAATTTGAATCCTCTAAAACAGTCAAAAGCTAACAAAACCCTAATTGCTTCAAGTCTAGCTACAGGGGCAAAAGTCTCCTCAAAATCAATCCCTCAATCTGATTATACCCCTTAGCAACTAATCTAACCTTATTTCTAATGACTACTCCTGAGTCTTTCATTTTATTTTTTAATACTCACTTAGTTTCAACTACACTTTGATCCTTAGGCCTTATAGTTAATTCTCAAACTTTATTTCTTACAAATTGATTAGACTCTTCTTCAATGGCCAAAATCCAAAATTCATCCGAAAGTGCTTGATCAA
>NW_021319580.1:267620-277455 GCF_001605985.2 Dendrobium catenatum
ATCAAAAAGAAGTCTAAACTTATGATTTTGAAATAAAGCTCTGATACCACTTGTTGAAATTCGTTCACTATGAATTAGGTTGTTATACCTATGCTTATGTCCCAGCGGCTAACCAAGAGGGGGGTGAATTGGTATTTAAAAATTAATCCCTCTTTTCAACTTTTTAAACCAAAAAATAAACTTTAATGAGTTTTGTAGAAAACATTTTTCAACCACAATTTTAAAAGTAAAAACACAAAAATAAAAAAAGGAAGCAGAAAAAATAAAGACATGAGCTTTAAAGTGGTTCGGTCAAAACCAGACCTACATCCACTCTCCGGAGGCACCCTCCTAGTATTGTACTAATACCAATAGTGACTCTCCTTTTGCACCCACAACAAGGCGGAGAAGTCTTTACAAACACTCTTTCCGCCACTACCCGGTGCGGCAAAGAACCGTCATCCTCTTAGATTATCCCTAGTGTTGGCAGAGAACCTTCATCCTTTCACACTATCCCTAGTGTTGGCAGAGAACCGTCGTCCTTTTATACTCTCCCAGTGTAGGTAGAGAATCCTTCGGCTGTTCACACTCTCCAAGTGTGGGCTGAGAACCCTTCAGCTTTTCACACTCTCCAAGTGTGGGTAGAGAACACTTCGGCTGTTCACACTCTCCAAGTGTCGGTAGAGAACCGGATCTCCTTGATAAATCTTCTCACAAGAAATCTAGAAGGAAGAAAGAAAAGAGTGAAGTAATCTAAAAGAACAAGTAGAGATTCTTTCCTTTGAATTCCAAGTGAAGCATTCACGCTCTAGTAGTAGGAATCCTCCTTCGAACACTCTCTTACACTCTCTCCTTGACTCTTCTTTCAATAGGCATGAAGATCAGTAGGCAAAAAGATCAAGTGGCAGTTTAGTTTGGATAATTTATAGGAAAGACACAAAAAACTATCCAAAAACTGAAAAATATTCAAGTCAATAAGCATTGGATCGTCCCGTACAATTGTAGATTGTCCTGGACGATTTTACTTAAATACGTTGGAAATGAACCTAATGTATATGGGTACGAAATGACTTCATACACACACATCGTCCCGTACGAACTAGGTTCGTCCGGTATGAACGGTTATTGCATAGGTCGGTTCCCAAAAACTGCAGAATGACACATAATTTTTAAAGTCGGTTCACTTCATCCTGGGACGAATTATGGGTTCATCCGGACAAAATTTTTCCAAAGAGAAAATCATCCGGGGATGAATACACTTCGTCCTGGACGATAGTACTTCAGAGAGAAACTCGTCCTGGAATAAATACACTTCGTCTGAACAAATAATTTTCAAGAGAACATTTCATCCTGCAATGAATACACTTCATCCTGGATGATCAAGACTTAGAAAAATTTTCTTCAATTCCTGTCTGTTCCATTGCTCTTTTGAGGAGATAACTGACTTGATCGTCCCGTACGAACTATGTTTTTCCCGTACGAACAGTACAAATTTCTAAAGATCTCCTAAGGTATGTGTGTGTGTGTGTATTCACTCAATTAAAATCACTCCCTCTCAATCTTAATTCAAATAAAAATATAAGTTTTAAATACACAAAGTATCTCATGCTGAATTTAATTTGAAGTCTTTGTAGTATGGAGTTTGATTTTTCTGAAATGTTAGTACACACAAGAGCAAAAATAACTCTTTCATAAAGTGTTAGGAGATAACTATACATAAAATAATAATATTTGAAATCATCAAAACTATACAAGTTGCAAGAATGTAAAACATACAAATAGCAACTCTCTTAACAACATCATTGCTTTCAGACCCGAAAGAATTAGTGTCCGTGTTATTGTCCTTCATCACCATAGTTTTCTCTTTCTTTTTTTCACCTGCATCAAGATTTCTTAGATTCACCCCTTGCTCGTAAGTAATGAGTGATCCAAGTAAGTTATCAACAGAATAAGTATTCAAATCTTTGGATTCAGTAATTGCAGTAATCTTAGCATCAAAAGAAGAAGGAAAACATATCAAAATTTTATTGACTATTTCATTATTAGTTAGCTATCTTCCTAAAGCTTGAAATGAGATGATAATTTGAGTAAACCTAATATACTTGTCAAAAATCGATTCAGTAGGTTTCATAAAAAAAAGTTCGTGGTGATGCAATAGAATATTCAATCTAGATTGCTTAACCTCATTTGTGCCTTCATAAGTAATACGCAATCTATTCCAAATTTTTTTACAAGTTGGACAAGTTGAAACATGTATATAATCTTCATATTACAAAGCATAGAAAAAATAGTTTAAACATTTCGCATTAAGTTACGCTAAATCTTTTTCATCAAAAGTTCATTCAGTAAAAGGAAGTTCAATTTCAATTCCATTAATTTCATGTGATGAAGGTGTATAAGTATCCTTAACAAGCATCCACATGCGATAGTCAATTGATTATAAAAATGTAGACATACGAGTTTTCTAAAAATCAAAATGAATATTGTCAAACAAATGTGGTCGGGTAATAAAATACCCTTCAGCAATATTACAATTACCAAAGTCAGTCATTGATCAAAATTCAAAAGTTTTCAAAAACTTAATTTTATGAATCTCGCTCTTATACCACTTGAAAGTTCGACAGGGATGTTAAGCCCTAATGAACTAGTCCCAAGGCTAACCAAGAGGGGGGTGAATTGGTATTTAAAAAATTATTTAATCAAAATACAAACATAAACCAAAGTTCACCACAAGAAAATCAAAGTGCAAAAAATTAAATACGGAAGCAGTAATAAAGAACACATAAATTTATAATGGTTCGGTCAACTCAACCTACATCCACTCCTCGGAGGCACCCTCCGAGTATTGCACTAAACATAGTGCCTCTCCTTTTTCCCCCTCAGCAAGGCAAAGAAACCTTTACAAACCTCCTTTCCATCAACCCTGGTGAGGCAGAGAACCCAACTCCTTTTGCTTTCTCAAGAAGCATACAGAGAACCCAACTCCTTTTGCTTTCTCCTGAAGAAGGCAGAGAACCTCAATCAGATGCAAAAGTAGACCTCTCTAGAACCCCAAAGGAACTAGGGATGATGACCGAAGAAGATGACGATGGATCCTTTCTTGTAGTAACCTTTGTGAAACCCCTCATAAACTCCCCCTCACAAGATCTTCTCTATCTCTCCCTTGCTCTCCCTCTTCTCTTAGCTCTCGCATATCAGAATAGCAGCAAAAGATACTCTCTTGGGTAGAATAAGAGGTCTTATATATAAGAGTTTCAGAATAGCTCTTAATTGCAACAAACCAACTTTATCATCATGGACTATCAGTACAATTTAAGCTCAATCAGCCAGGATAATTTGAGATAATCAGAAGGTTTTTGTTCTTATCATCTAGGATTATAGTTTATTATTTTATACAATTAGTACAAGTCATTGAATATCATCCAGAACATCACCTTGAATGGATTTATGGATGATGGAAAAATAACTTGATCATCCAATATGATCTCGCGATCATCCTGGATGATTAGTTCAATTAAGTGTATATCATCCAGAGCATCACCATGAAAGGAAGCAAGCTTTTGTTTGATCGTCTAGGAATAACTAAGGTTTTTGATATGATCATTCCGGCCGATCCTGCGATCGTTCAGGATGATATAATCAAGCAATTAAATCTTAATTGCATTACTTAATTACCAGATTACTTTAGGCATAATTATATTGTATCGTCCAGGATGATGTCTTATATGTCAAAAAAATAAAAGATACTTAAGTAGATTTGGTGGCAGATTCTTTCTTATTTAAGCCTATCATCTCGGTCAAAGCGCTTAATGATGGTTGCCTTAACCAGGATGCCCTAATTAGGGTTTTTGTTTTTAACTGATCATCTAGGCTAATTTATGGATCGTCTCGGATGATGTGAGTAAAAATAGAAAACTCTAAAATAGTCAAAAAATTTCCCCCAAGTGTGTGTGAGCAAGGTTACGTAGCATCAGGACTAAAAATATTACAATGGACTCAAGAAAAGATAAAAGATATAGTTTTGTAGATTACAAACTGACTCGGTCCTAATCTACCCAATCTTGAGCTGATTAAACTTGCAGTTTTATCTAGTGAACTTGAAATGTTAGTAGGCAAGGTAGTCGTAGAGAAATAGAAGTGTTTGTTATATTCAAAATTCTATTTCCTAAAATCAGATTCGCAATAGCATATACACAAACTTAAACATTTAGAGTTCTTATGGAAGCTTAAATATGGTTTGAGGTACTTGGATAGAAACAATGGGGGATAGTTAGTGAACAAATGTATTATGTTCACTAGCTTAGCATTTAATTTAATTATATGTTTTATCCCTTTTAGTTCTTGCATGTATACGATTACAAACACCACTTAGTTTAGGAATTCCTAGATTTAAGTACTTGAGTGTTATATTTGTTTACATGAATATGTGGTGTACAAGGGTTAGTAACGTTGACTTTATCCTATATAACTTAGTGACACCCTTAAGGACAAAAAATTAAGGACTTGTATAGAAAAATTAGAAATTTGTAACAATTAGGGTACATGCTCTCTTCACTTGAAATTTATAATAAATAAACTTAGTAACGTCACCCCTCTATATAAATTACCCAACTAATTTTTAGAGATCATTAGGCCTCCTAATTAACTTACTTAGGATTATTTCCTTAATTAACCTTCTAACATTCTAAAACTTATAATAAATCAAGATTAATTACAAAATTATCCAAAATACTCCTAACTGAACATGATTCAACCCTTAATAAGTTAAAATCAAAACCCCTTTAATTTGACATAAAAGCACAACTTTAATTCAATTTTAAGTGAAAATAAAAGTTTAATTAATTTAATTAATTAAAAATGATTAAAAATCCCAAAATTTTCTTAAACACTTGCTGATCTCTCCTTACATTATTTCTATTCTTTGGAGGTGATTTCATGGGGTTTAGGAGTTCTTTTGGTTCAAATCATTAAAAGGACCCTTAATTAAAACAATTAAACAAAACCCTTTAAATACCCAAATTTCCAAAATCCATAACTAATTATAAAAATCCCAAATCAGTCAAACTCAAAGGCTAATGACTCTAATTAAAATATAATATTTACTAAAAATGTCAAACCTCCAAAATCTATTCAAAGTCAAAAAGTCAACAATTTAGTCAACCCTAGGTCAAAATCAGGTCAAAATTCTAAAAATCATAACTTTTCATAGAAAACTCTAAATGGAGCATGCTAATAATCTAAACACTCATAATAAGATCAAATATTTATCAAAAATTTGAAACCTTCAAAGTTCACTCAAATTTGAAAAGTCAACTTTTCACCCCTTAGTTAACGCATTTAGATAATTCAAAATTTGATATATTTAAAATTCCAAAATTTTCTAATTTGATTAATAAAATGCTTAACCAACCTATTAAAATCAGTAACTAATTATTTTTTAATATTAATCTATCCTTTAATTTCAACTAACTAAATTAATCTAATCAACCTCAATTACTACTGGTAACCCAGGTCTATGAGGCTATTAGTTTAGCCCCAAGAAAGGTGAAATAAACTTCATGACCTCAGTGTGAAATAAAGATAGTAATTATTTAACCTCTAAAATATATTTAAATAAATCCTTAAAACATTAATGTTTAAACTCTAACATAAACCTCCCCTTAAGCCTTAACAAATTCAAAACCTTAAATAACTATGACTAACTACCAACCTTAGGATCTACCCTAGCCAAATGACCTTCTACACACACTTTAAATGGTTTGCTAGAACAACGGACTCTAGATCTAGGCTAGGGTGGTGTTTACTTTTCTATTGTGTGCCGGATTTTTTGTGATTTTATTACATGTTGTTGATGATTATACTTATATTGTTTGCTTACTTTTACTACACTTTATGAATGATTGATGTGTTTGGCAATTGGTATAAGCTTGGGATAGTAACGATCTAGATGTTCATTGAGTTTTTTGCAGGTGACCACACTCATGCAGGGCAATAAAAAGGGGGGCTAAATTTAAAAAAAAAAATCAATTATAAATATGCTTGCACAGGTGCTTCAGCTGCTAAGACTCCAAGTAATAAAAAGAGCATCACTAGTGTGTCAATTTATTTTTCTGCATAAATATATAACTACTTGAGAATATTTTTTATTTATTAAATACTTAGGATAACCCTGCAGGAGAGTCTAAAATTTTATTTGATATTAAATATAATTTTTGCAAAATTTTAAGTATTGTTAAAGTGAAGTTTTGAGATGGGATATATGGATCCAAATGTTGGATTCCAAAGAGAAAAGGACACCCCTTAGGGGGATAGCTCTTTTGTATTTGAAAGTCCAATTTTGGATTATCTTTTCATATCCAAAGCGGAAAGGGTGGCCTTCCCCTTAAATAAAAGCCCTCTTTTTCATTTGGGTAGCCTACTACAAAGGATCCAAGGAGCCCGAAGGAGAAGGGGACTAAAGAATTAAAGAGAAGGAATATATAACTCAAAATCACTTACGTCTCTATTAGGATTAGAATTTGGATTGTTGTTAGTGGTGCCCAGCCACTTTACTTTCTACAGACTCTGGTTTGTAATAAGCAAGACAATTTATCTATGAACATTTATTGATTAATTCATTTATATGTATGATGTGTTGATGTGATTCCCTTTAGAATTATTTGTTTTTCTTAATTTTTATGGCGTTTGTGTGCTTCTTTTGCTTTTGCCTGGATATGTAGTGAGGGTGTGAAAGTTTCATACTCATAATTAAATATTTAAAATTTTAGGAGTTAAATAATATAAAAAGATAATGAATCTAAGGAATTAGCCGGGGACCTCCCTATAGTTGCATGTATAATTTTGCATTTCTTCTCTCCTTGTTTTAGACCCTTCCCTGCTTGCAGGTAGAGTCCGGATAATATGACTTATGAGGATGAGATGCCAGACCTGGGGAAGACCAGTCTTCTAAAAATTTAATTTAAAGCTTTTTTCAAAAATTTCAAGCATACATAATTTAGAGTTGTCAACTAGCATGCATCGCATTAGAAATAAATTAAAAGGTTCAAAATTTTAATTGCAATAGTCCTTAGCATTTTCACCCAACATAAGTCAAAAGGGGAAAATTAAGAATATCTATAAATGTCGGCCCCAGCTGTCCAAAACCTTAAAGAAAATGTCCTTACCACTCTTTCATAAAAAATATTAGACTCGTGCATTTTAAATCGATTAGGTGGTTAGCTAGCTCCCTAGATCTTGCACTGCATTAGTTAGGTTCAAAAAATTGTAGTTTAGTATCCAAAATTAGATTTAGGATTTGGGGCAGATCTTTGATTATAAGACCCCAACTTTCAGGAATATAATCCCAAAATTCTAATAAAATATTTAACTCAAACTAAATCTTCTTTCAATTTAAAATGTAAAGCCCAACACTTAGATTAAGTTGGGACACTTCCGGATGGTTCAGAAATCTTAAAGTGTCCTCTACTTTTCTTTTCTTAACTCCGTTAATAAGTGTCCAATCTTGATCTATTCCCTTTTGAAATTCTAAAAATTAACCTTTTTTTGGTATCACTCATAGAAAATTTTAAAAAAATTTTGACATTATTTTAATCGAGAGTTTTTGTAGGAGACTTTATCTCCCTACGATGTAATTAACTACGAAGACTTGTGCTCGTAGGATATTTAGAACCCGTATTAATTTTCAAAACTCAATATTTCTTTTGGGAAATATATTTCATAAAGATCACTATTATCATAGTCATATGTGTTGCGAATCTATTTTCAGGGAATATGATTTTGATTATAGCAAACACTTCTATTTCTCTACGACTACCTTGCCTACTAACATTTCAGGTCCACAAAGATCATATTACAATTTGAACCAGCTCAAGATTGGGAAGACTAGGTCTGAGTCAGCTTATAAACTTTTTCTTTTTTTTAGTCTATTATAAATGAAGTGGTTCTTGATTTTAAGTAACCTTGCACACATACACTTGTGAGATTTTTTCTGACTGTTTTTTAGAGTTCTCTATTTTTTCTCACATCATCTGGGACGATCCAACTATCCTATTGGATAATTCGGTAAAAATAGAAACCCTAATTAGGGCATCATGATTAAAGAAATTGTCATTAAGCACATCATTCTGAATGATCTTTATATTGGCTGGGACGATAAGCTAAAATCAGAAAGAATTAGCCGCCAGATCTATTAAGGTAATATTGTTTTTTAAACATCATCCAGGATATCCTCCTAAATAATGTAACATAATTATGCCTAAATTAATCTAGTAATTAAGGAAAGCAATTAAGGTTAGATTGCTCAATCAATTTGTCCTGGACGATCGCAGGATCGGCCAGGACGATCAGTTCAAAAAACCTTTGTTGTTCGTGGATGATCAACATTAGCTAGCTGCCATTCAGGATGATGCTCTGGACGATTTTCCTCAAATTTGAACTAATCGTCTGGGTTGATCGTGAAATCGGCCCGAACAATCAAGTTATTTTTTCATCATCCAATTATCCATCCAGGGCGATGCACTGGACGATATTCAACGATTTGAACTAATCGTACAGGAAGATATATTATCATCCTGGATGATATGAAAAATTTCCTTCTAATCGTCCAGACTTTCCTAAATCATCCTGATTGAATTGAGCTAATTTTATACTGATCATACAGGATGATCGATCGATTGTCCTAGACAATAAAGTCTGTAAGTTGCAATTAATAAGCAATTCTGAAGCTCTTCTATTTAAGAGCACTTGTTCTACCCTTTAGAACATCTTTTGTTGCTATTTTGACCTGGGAGAGCCAAGAGGAGAGAGAGAGAGAGAGAGAGAGAGAGAGAGAGAGAGAGAGAGAGAGAGAGAGAGAGCAAGGGAGAGAGAGAAAGAGAGAGAGGAGCTTGTGATGGGGAGTTTGTGAGGGGGTTCACAAAGGTTGCTCCAAGCAAGGATCGTCAACATCTTCTCCAGTCATCATCCTTAGTTCTTTGGGGGTTCTAGAGAGATAAACTTTAGCATCTGATCAAGGTTCTCTTCCTTCTTCAAGAGGAAGCAAAAGGATTTGGGTTCTCTGCCTGCTTCTGGAGGAAGCAAAATGAATTAGGTTCTCTGCCTCACCTGGGTTGGTGGAAAGGAGATTTGTAAAGGCTTATTCACCTTGTTGTGGGGGAAAAAGGAGAGACACTAACTTTAGTGAAAAACTCGGAGGGCCCCTCCGGAGAGTGAATGTAGGTCGTGTTGATCGAACCATACTAAATTTTTGTGATCTTTATTACTGCTTCCACATTTAATTTTTGCACTTTAATTTCTATGAGGAATCTTAGTTTTTATTTTAATATTATGTTTTAATCGAAAGATTTTTTAAAATATCAATTCATCCCCCTCTTGGTTAGCCTTGGGACTAGTTCATAAGGGCTTAATATCCCCAACGAACTTTCAATATGATTATTAACACATGATATTCTCTTTCTACAAACAGGATTTATCATGTGTTAACAACAATTTAAAAATGAAATTAATGATCTCCTTCTCTTAATTATCGTGGGTTTATTTTAGATTAAACCTCATTTAGACCCTCTCGGGCGATTCTCATTTAAATCAAACTACGATAGATAAGAGAAAATTTATAATTTTGGATCTGAACCCATCAAGAGATTTTATTTTTATCTTTCGAGGCGATATATCATCACAAATGGTATGTTCGACTCCAAAATTAAAATCTAAATTTAGTTCCCAGTTTCCCAAAAGAAATATTCAAATCTTAAATTAATATTCTTTGAAAAAATTTAACCAACGATGATTCTTATCGTCACTGTTGCAACCCATGACCCCGAGCTTGAGATTTTGATGATGCCAAATAAAGAGGATGATT
>NW_021319580.1:277555-297480 GCF_001605985.2 Dendrobium catenatum
GCCCGAATAATTACCAAATAGTGGTATCTTCTTCCTTAGGGGAGATATATCATTTATTTATAATGTTTTTTGGCATAAGATCAGCGATAATCTACTTAGAATATCATAGTTAGAAATTAGATCAAACTTTACTTTGACCTTTCGAGGTCATTTGTAGTTCTATCTTGGATCTTGTTATGATATTCAAGGTGGGATTTGTAATTTTAGAATCAAACCCCATTTTGAAATTTTATCTCCACTTCTTGAAGTGGTATGACTTTTTTAATGGAATGTTCGATCTCAAGATTTGAATCTAAAAGTCGATTTTAAAATTTCCAAAGAAAATTAAGCTTTTTAAAACCCATTTTTTTCAAAATTCCACATACAAAAAAATGGCACACCCGGTGGGACTAAATCTCTCTCTCCATCTTTAATATTGGCAAAATTTTGTCTCATCGGTAGTCTTAAGTACCTCTCTTCTAATCTGTTGGTCCCTCTACCCATTTCTCTCTTGGGTGAGTGTGGTAAACATCTAAAATTAAAGACACGTTGAAAAAGAGAGGTGAAACCTCCAAAAATAATAATATATTTATTCTAATTTTGACCTTCTTCCCCCGGGTTAATCTGTAGGGTGAGAGTGTCAAATCAGATTCTTAAGATCTTCTTTTCAATTCTATAAATTTAAGATATTGTTTTTTGATTTAGTACATAAAGCCTTAAAATTGTAAGGAGTCCTAAAGATCTTGTTTAAGGATCCAAACACCTTAGTCTTAACCTCCCACTTCCCCTTTGGCTTTTAGAAGTGGAGAGAGTTAAGCAACTAACTTTACTTGAGTTTTCTCACAGTCCCATAAGCCTTCAGGCAAGAGAAAACTCTGCCCATTATGTTTTGAGATTTGGGAAAAGCTCGCTTTAAAATTCATAAAGTTAAAATTCTTTCAAATTATCTTTAAATTCCAAATCATCATATGCTACCCCACAATATCCCTTAGTGGGCTAGCACATGTTGCCAAAAGTTTAATTCTCCTTGAGTTCATAATCAGTCACTTAATCCTATTGATATGTGTCGGGTGGTAATTCCTACAACCCAACGTATATAGTAGGATTGATATTTTCTTATGAGTTTCAAGTTCCTAAAGATGAAATCTCTTTCAAAAATCTAATTCCAATCCTCTTCTTTAAATTTTAGAAAATTTCAACAATGGTTGGCAAACTGATCTTTTCTTTTGACCGAGAGTTTTCGTCTCATGTGACTGATCTGGGGAGTACTCTGATCTTTGGATTGGGCTTTAGCACCCTGGAGTTGTCCACGGATGGACATAAAATCATTGATTTGGATACCAGCAAAGAGGTTCCCCTAGTAGTAGAGCTGATTGTGGGGTCAACACCCACTTTACTTGTGACCAATGATGAAGAGAAACAACCTGAGCTGATTTGTTGAAGCCTTTGTTTAGTTCAAGTCCATTTTTGAGGAGGGGTCTTATTCTGGGTTCACTTTTACTAGTAAGAACCAAAGGAAGAACTACTTTAAGGATACTCAGAAAGAAAATTTTGAAAGTAAGAAAAGTTGTCCCCTTTAAGACCTTGGCCCAGGTAGAGCCTGAGGCGGTCGAGGAGCTACCTATTCCTACCTCCTCTCCCTCCTTAAGGGGAGTCATTTATACCCCCTTGCTGCTACTCAGGGGGAGGAGAGGTCAGCTAGGATAGCCTGTTCCCCGCCATACTCGGTTGACTACTCAACCAAGAAAACCCCTAAGGAAAAGCATCTTCAGAGAAGGACTTTGAGAAACATAATTCATACTTGTGTTGCACAATCTGGACAGACTAAGGAAGAATATATGACACAACTGAAGGGAATTATCTCCCATAGCTTCCAGAAGGAGGTTTTGAAAGAAGAAGCATATGAAGCTAAGAATCTGACTCCTCAATCTATTAGGAAAAATAAAAAATTTGTCTGACAACATGTTACTTCAGTATTAGTCGATAGGTACCACTGGGTGCCACACCTTCCATCTTCCTAGATTGATGGTATTGTGCTGACTAGGTCCAAAAGAGGACACCTTTCTACTGGTAGGCTCTGGTATCCCCTCCAAAACCTCAAAATTTGGCCTTAGTGGCCATCAAGACTAAGGAAGTTGAGATTCGAAAATCGATCGATGTTAAGGGCAAGAGGACCAAATCTCCCGAAAAGAAGTTTGCATCTAAGAGGACTAACTTGGAGATTCTACCACCACCTCCTAGGACATCCAAGTTCATTCTCCAACTAAAGCGAGTCCCAGTTAGACCCCCTTCAGTTCCAGTTGATCCGATAGATGCTTGTATTGATGTTCCAGCCACCCTAGTTGATAGTACTCTTGCTACCAGTTCAGTTGATGTTCTAGTCACCAGTCCCGCTGTTGTTTTAGCTGATGTTCCTCAAACTCTTTAAGTCATTTTTGGGCTCCCTACCCAGGGGTCTAACGACCTTACCTTACCTGATGTAGGAGCTATTACCCTCTAAGCTCCTGCCTCTCCTTCTGTGGTATATGTCCCTCATCTAATTAAGGATGCCACCCTTCTGACTACCGGTTCTAGGATAGTCGAAGGGGAGGGAATTAACCTAGATCAAGAGATGACAAATGAGCCAGTTTTAGAATCTCAACCAAATGCTAATCTGAAACTCACAGCAATTATTTCTCTAAGTTAGAGTCTAATGAGCTTTATGAGATGGTTGACTATAAAGGGTACTTACCTCTTGACCCCGAGTCAATTGGTATAATAAAAAATAAGAAATTTTCTTTTGAACAAAGAAGGGATGGTCACCTTTGATCCAAATTTGGATGATCTCCTTGGGGAAGAGGATGACCCCACTAGCAACATTTGTATGGCTGAGACTAGAGGGTATAATGAAAAATCTAAGCCAAGTAAGCGTTGGTCTGGTAGGGAAGAGGATTCACCTGCAAATGAGTCAGGTTCAGATGAGTCGGAGAAGGCTAGGGAAGACCAACACATAAGGGACTTGGAGACTCAGCTTGCAAGCATGATGTCACAAGTTCGGGAAATGCAAAGAGCTATTGGAAAAATTGCAAGAGGCTTTTATAAAATTGCAATAGACAGCACGAGAGATTGCAAAAAGGGCTAGAAAGATAGAATCTAGCTTGAAATCCCCTGAGTAAGTGTCAGTGGTTCTTCCATGTCCGCCAGAAATACCTTCAGTTAAGCCTACATTTTCCACTATTCCTCCAGCATTATCTCAGAAAGACATTAAGCAACTGATTAAGGGCCAGGTAAGGGAGGCCTTAGCTATTTCATAAGGGACTGCGTCTATTCTAAAGGGTAGGCCCTACCCCAAAGAATATGACTCAGTTTCTTATCCTAAAGGATTTGTGCCATCATCCTTTAAAATTTTTATGAGAATTGAAAACCTGAGACAGCACCTGGCCCACTTCCGAGCAAGTTGTTGCAATGCAGAAGGGTCAGATGCTCGACTTTTTTGCCAATTTATTAGTAGTATTTCTAGCATTGCTTTTGAATGATATGCCGATCTGCCCAATGGTTCAGTAAAAACCTTTAATGAGCTAGAAAATCTCTTCTTAAAGAAATTTTTTGGAGCTCATAGCGCATTACCGTGGGCGATCTTATCGTTGAAAAGCAAAAGTCGGGAGAGTCTTTGGTTGAGTACATCTTGAGGTGGTGAAACCTCTTGATGAAGTGTGAACCCTAGTTGCAAGAGCAACATGTTGTGGAAATTCGTCTAAATAATACCCATGGTCCAATTACTTTTCTCTTGAAGGGTTTCAAGATTAAAACTTTTGAAAAACTTCTAAATAAGGCTAACAAACTGCAGGAAGAGGCTCCTAGGATGACATTCTTACGAGAGCAGATTGAGAAAAAGATGGGTCCTACGTTGGTAAAATCTTTTGAAAAGAAAGCCACAGTCTCAGCAGTTGATAAGGGTAAAAGGCCAGTTGTTAGTCAGCTCAGTGTACCACCACCGCCTCAGATTCAAAAACAACCTTTTCAGATTGCCCCTAAACCTCCTAAAGAGTCTTATTCGACCTTTCTTAGAGAGCGGTTGGCTAAACCATACCCATTTAAGAGAGAGTCAATAAGAATGATCTTTAGGAGTCTTTAGAATAAGCTAAACTTTTAGCTACCTGAAGCCAGAAGGCCAGAGGATGAGAGCAGGAAAGATGATCCTAAATACTGCCCCTACCACAGCATGCTTAGTCACCTGCTTGAGGATTGTGTTGTGTTTAAAGATTGGCTAGAATGGAATCTCATAAAGGTAATATTGTCATTCCTAAGGAGTATTTGGTAGATCCGGAATAGGCTTTGGTCAAAAACATCTCAGGTAACCTTCTTAACACTTCCCTTTCTATTGAAGATGGTTGGGACATTGCTTTGTCCCGGGTATTTAAAAAGTCAATTAATAAGTCTTTTTGTCTTTCTCAACAGGTGACTACGACAACCTAAAGCCTAGTGTGGGAGGTTGAACTAGACGCTTCACAGGAGGATGTTGATCCACTTCCCTCTCCAATAATCATAGGAACTACTATAAATATAAAAAAGAAAAGAGAGATGACTTTGTATAGAGGAAGTGTGTTGATGAGAGAAGTATCCGAGTGGTGGATGGCGGTATGAAAACCCTTTCCCCACTCATGTTATCTAACTTTTACTTTGCTTCATCAAAGGCAAAGAGTCAAAAGATAAATAAAAAAACATTCTTCTTCCCGTGTCTTAATGATTAACAACAAATATGAAATGTAAGTTAATGATCCTTCTATTTTAAATCAAAATTCTTGTGAGGTTAATCTAAATGTTGAACAAGCCGACCCTCCTGAATCGACCCCCCAAGGAAACATAGAATTTGAAACCTTATCAGAAAGTGACTTCCCCCAAATTGATTTTTAAGGGAGTCCTATCGTGATAGAATTTTTATATTTTGACTCCCTCTCAGGAAATGATGATCCAATGCCTACGGTGAGCGTAGACACCGCTCTAGTTTACCCTCCCGAGGATATTGAGTAGGTACAACTCTGTGGTAGAAAAGTATTACCCCCTAGGCTTTCCCTCAGGATAAAAGCAAGCAATCTATCTTTGAAGATCTAAATCCCAACTCTCCTTAGGAGTCCAAATTTCCTTTAATTCCCCAGGCCTTTGAATCTATCATTCCTAAGGTTGATTATAATGTTTTAGCCCATCTTAGGAAGTTGCCAGCTAAATTGAGCATTTATGATGCCCTCCTTCTTTCCAAAGAAATGAGCGAGTCTTCAAATAAGTCACTTCTAGATCCCAAGATCTGCTTAGCCCAATTGGCTTCAACTTCAAAAGACGAGGCGCTTTACTTCAAAGAGGTCCCTAGGGTAACCTTTTCGGATGAAGACCTGCTTTTGGGAACTGCTGACCATAATCGTACTCTTTTCATTATTGTAGATATGGGAAACTTCAAGTTATCAAGATTCCTTATTGATCCGAGTTAATCGGTCAACGTAATGAACATAAAGACCTTTGAATACCTTAGAGTTGATACTAGCAAGCTCTAAACTGATAAGTTGGTGCTTTATGGGTTCAATGAAAAGGGCGAGAGGGATTTATGTTTGATTACTCTGCTCTTAGAGATAGAAGAATTTAAAACATAAGCTAAGTTTCATATAATTGATTTAGTAATGTTCTTTAATGCCCTCCTAGGTAGGCCTTAGATTCATGAGTACAAAATGGTTCCATCTACCCTATACCAGTGCGTCAAGTATTAACGAGATGGCATTGAACATATGATCAGGGGTGATCTGTAACCATTCTCGATTCAAGAAATTAGGATCTACGAGGATGCTACATATTTCATATTGAAAGGGTCCTCGTCCCGCTCTAAGCTTGAGATCCTTGAGATCAAATTTGAGGAGAAAATGGTCGGACCAATCTCCAACCAGGAAAATGAAAAAGAAAAAGAGGAAGATAAAAATTAAGAAATTGTATAATCAAGTAGTGAAGATAATTTTGACATCGTTGTCCTTAGGCCTCCAAACATATTACCTCAAAGAGGTGGGAGGATGGCTCTAAGGGCGCAGGTGGGAGGATGGCTCTAAGGGCGCGTGGTCGAGGTCATGCTTCACTAGAAAGGAGAACAACACCTGTATATATTGATCCGGAATCAAATTTCGATAATGAGCTAGAAAAATAGAGTGTTGTGATTCCTTTCGACTACCAATACATAAATACACCTCCGAAATTTGATCTCACCATAGACCAGGACAGTGACCCTGAGGTAGATATCTCAAAAGTTAAAAGTGACAAGCCTGAATTAACTATGTACGAAAAGCTTTGTAGAAGGATTGAGTCCCTTTCCCTAACCCTACTATCGGCTGGCAGGATTGCAGGGTTAGAGGTTAAAGTGACCCTCAACCTGAATGGCGAAGTGAAGAAAGTCCAGATATTTTTTCCTGGCTCCTCCTCCTCAATGGATGAAGGTGATGTAACCCTTGAGGAGGTAGATTTTAATGAGTTAATGAAATTACATTTTGGCTACTTCCCTGTTTATATAAAAAATTCTTTCTCTAAAGGTCCCATATCATATCGATAGACTAAGGGTCAAGCTAGATACCACGAAAATATTTGGCAAACTAAAATCAAGAAAAATCTGACAAGTGGTATCAGCTTTGGTACTTTTAGTTCGTTTGATGATGACGAGTATTGCATGATGATAACTTACCATCGTAAATCTCAGAATGTCCCCGCAGACTCCATCGGTCCCCACGACGGGCTATGTTTGGAGACTTTAGATGATCCTGATGAACTTCAAGTTCGGGAAGTAACCCCTAAATTTGAAGAAGAAATTAAGTCAACATATGAGTTAAGAGAAATTAACCTGGGAACCGACGATGACCCTTTCCCACTTTCATTAGTACCTTATTGAGTGAGGGTGAGTGAGGGTGAGTCAGGATCTGATTCAACTATTATCTGCGTTTAGGGATTGCTTTGTTTGGACAAATGAAGAAATGTTGGGTTTGTCCACTAACGTAACAATCCATAAACTTTGGATTCGACACGATGTCATTCCTATTAAATAAGCTCATCAGCACACACGCTTAGAGATTGAGCAATAAGTCATTTCCAAAATTAAGAAGTTGGTCGAACAAGATTTATCTGAGAGGAATAATACCCCTCTTGGGTAGCTAGCGTCGTCCTTGTTTGAAAGAAGAATGGTCAAATTTTGATTTCTGTTGACTATAGCAATTGAATAAGGCATGTCCCAAGGATGAGTTCCCTTTGCCTATTCCCAAACTTATGGTAGACATTACCTTTTTGCATGCTATTTTCTCCTTTATGGATAGCTCATATGATTATAACCAAATTAAGATGGCCCTAGAAGATCAGAGAAACACTGCATTCATAACTCCTATAGGAATCATTACTTATAAGGTAATTTCATTTGGACTAAAAAATGCTGGGGTGACCTACCAACGGGCCATGACTTATATCTTTGATGACTTAATCCATAATTAAGTTAAATGTTATATTTATGATTTAGTTGTTAAGAGTAAATTCAAAGAGGCTCACCTATATGACTTAAGGGTTCTTTTAGAATGTTTGCACCACTACAATTTTAAAAAAAAATCCCTTAAACTGTGCCTTCGGTGTCACTTCAGGAAAATTCTTAGGATTCGTATTGAGGCATAGGAGAATTGAAATTGACCCTGCCAAAATTGAAGCCATCCTAGATATGCCACCTCCTAGAAGCCTTACTCAGTTCAGTTAAGGTCTCCTCAAGGTAGGTTGGTGTATATAAGGAGGTTTATCTCCAACCTTTTTTGGAGATGTCAACCCTTCTATGTCCTTACCAAGAAGGACACTAAATTCATATGGGATGAGAAGTGTCATAATGCCTTTGATGATATCAAGAAATACCTTTCTAATATGCCAGTTCTAGCAGCCCATGTTTCGGGGAAAACTTTTATCCTCTACACCGTAGCCTTAGATGAGTCCCTAGGTGCCCTGTTAGCTCAAGTCAACAATGATGGGAAGGAGAAAGCTCTATATTACCTTAGTTAAAGACTTTTGCCCACTAAAATTTGATACCCTTCAATTGAGAAGCATTGTCTCGCTTTAGTTTTTGCAGCTCAAAAACTAAGGCATTACATACTTTCCCATTCGATCAGTTTGATTTATAGAGTTAATCCTTTGCAATATCTTATGACCTGACCTATGTTGTCAGGATGCCTGGCTCAATGGTCTATAATATTACTCTAATATGATATTACTTTCATTCCCCTCTGTGTTATCAAAGGGTAGGTCGTTGTTGACTTCTTGGCGGCGCACTCACTACCGGCAGATTCTCCTTTGAATGAAGAATTACCTAAGGAACAAATCACGAGTTTAAGAGAATCTGAAGATATCGTCAGGGAGTTATATTTTGATGGTGCAGCATCCTCTCAATGGGATGCAACCCAATAATCTATGATCCCCGGAAAAGACAAAATTGGCCTAATTTTTAAACGCCATAAAATGGAATGATGCACTTTTCCTACCATTTATTAGAGCCTTGCATGAATAATGAGGCTGAGTATGAAGCTCTGATAACTAGTTTGGAACTTGAAATTTTAATAGAGATTAAAGTGATTAAGATCTTTGGTGACTCTCAACTGATGATAAACCAAGTTGCCGGAACCTATAAGGTTTTTAATCCTAATCTCTTAAAATACCACTAATACACGATTCACTTGTTTGAGCAAATTCCTGTTGTAACTCTTTATAGGGTTCCCCATAGAAGTAATTTTGCAGTGAATGCCTTAGCAAAGCTTACAAAGGAATTTGCATGTCCGAAAGAAGATTCCATCCCTATAGAGATTTAGGGTCGTAAAGCCCTCTCCCCTATAGACTTGGAATACATCAACAAGCAACCTCTTCAGATCCTTTCTGCCTCTTCGGCAACTGACGAAGAAGGCGACTGGAGGCAACTGCTGATCGACTAACTACCTTCAAGAGGGAAAACTTTCCCAGGATAAGTCTCTCGCTAACCAGGTTAAGAAGTGTGCCCTATCATATACACTAATCAACAATGCATTGTATCGTCGATCGTTTGATCAAATGTGACTGCATTATTTAGATAAAAGAGAAGCCCTGAAGTTCATTAATGAAGCCCATTCTGGATTATATGGTGCACATCAATTGGGTCCAAAAATGAAGTTGAGAATCAAAAGTCTTAGATATTATTGGAAGATAATGATTGACAACTACATGAATATCGCAAAATATTATCATCAATGCCAGGTTCATGGTGTGGTTTTACATTAGCCGCCTAATGTGTTGCACCCCAAAATAGCTTCGTGGCCCTTCGAAAGGTGGGGTACGAATGTTATCAGGCTGATTGACCCTCCTTCTTCGAGAGGTCATCGTTTCATATTAGCCGCGACTGATTACTTTTCAAAGTGGGTAGAAGCAATTCCCCTACGTAATGTAATATCCCACCATATTTTAAAGTTTTTTCATGACCATATCGTATATCGATTTGGCTTGCCTCATATAATCATATCTGATAATAGGAAGGCATTCAAGTCTATGAAAATCAATAGTTTTGTATGACGTCATAACATTGATTGGAGATACTCAATAGTCTATTACCCCCGGGATAATGGGTTGGTTGAGGCCTTCAATAAGACCTTGGTGCAAATTATCAAAAATGCCCTTAATGATAACAAATGTCAATGGGATGAGCGGTTGATGGAAGCTTTGTGGGCCTATCAAACCACTTATAGAACCCCAACCCAATCCACTTCATTTGCACTAGTGTATGGGTTCGAGGTTGTACTACCCTTGGAAATACAAATTCCTTCACTTAGAAATGCAGTCCAAAATCAAATCACAAACAAGTAAATTGCAAAACTCCAATTAGAAGAACCCAAAGGCCTTGAAGAGCAATGTCTCCAAGCTCAACAAAGTCTATAGTTATATAAGGTCGGAATGGTTCAGGCTCAAGATAAGTTAGTGCGACCTAGGGCCTTCCAAGTAGATGACTTGGCCTTGGTCCTTCATAAGCCTATCTTAGCCCACCGAAAGATCGGTGGAAACTTTGAACCAACTTGGGTAGGACCCTTCATTGTAGAGACTGTCTACGAAGGAGGCTTGTATCATCTAGTGGATTGTAGGGTAAACCACCTGATGTTGCCTATCAACGAGCATTTCCTTAAGAAGTACTATACTTGGTGTAGCTCAAATTATCAATAAATAAAACTTCTTTCTTCCTTCTCGCAAGTTCAAACCAGTCTAGTTGCTTTCATGTACTTTTAATATTCAAATTCTTTCATCTTCTCCCGAGGATTAGATTCCCCATTTCCCCGAAGTTGGTAGACTAGTGGTGGAAGATGCCCTTCTTGGCACCATCCTAGTTTTCGCCTGATAGTGGTGGAGGATGCCCTCCATAGCACCATCCTAGCTTTTACTTGTTGACTAATGGTGGAGGATGCCCTTCATGGCACCAACCTAGTTTTCTCCCTCTAGTGGTGGCACCATCCTAGCTTTTACCTACAGACTAGTGGTGGAGGATGCCCTTCGTGGCACCATCCTAGTTTTCCCCCACTGGTGGTGGAGGATGCCCTTCATGGCACCATCCTAGCTTTTACCTGTAGACTAGTGGTGGAGGATGCCCTTATGGCACCATCCTAGTTTTCACCCACTAGTGGTGGAGGATGCCCCCCTTGGCACCATCCTAGCTTTAACCTATAGACTAGTGGTGGAGGATGCCCTTCGTGGAACCATCCTAGTTTTCACCTGCTAGTGGTGGAGGATACCCCCCGTGGCACCATCCTAGCTTTAAACTATAAACTAGTGGTGGAGGATGCCCTCCATGGCACCATCCTAACTTTTACCTGTAGACTAGTGGTGGAGGATGCCCTCGTGGTACCATCCTAATTTTTTCCCGCTAGTGGTGGAGGATGCCCTATGGGGCACCATCCTAGATTTTACCTGTAGACTAGTGGTAGAGGATTTCCTTCGTGGCACCATCCTAGTTTTCACCCGCTAGTGGTGGACGATGCCCGTTAGTGGGGGAGAAATCCCTTCGTGGCACCATCCTAGTTTTTTCTCGCTAGTGGTGGGGGATTCCCTCCATGGCACCATCCTAGCTTTTACCTGTAGACTAGTGATGGAGTATGCCCTTTGTGGAACCATCCTAGTTTTTACCCGCTCGTGGTGGAGGATGCACTTCGTGGCACCACCCTAGCTTTCACCCTTGAACTAGTGGTGGAGTACACCCTTCGTGGTACCACCCTAGTTCCCTCTACAATTCTCTTCCTTTAAGTTAGGTGACCCTTTTCCTTAGGATTAGAACCATTAGCGATGGATAATACCCTCTTTGGCCCCACCCTAACGTCCACCTAGTATTTGATTCTTTAAGGTTTGACCTTCCCTATTCTTAGAATCAAATTTGATATTTTTGTTCGGTCAACGCCAATATGTGCAGCAGAAGTTCCTTCTACTACATATAATGGGGTCCATTTGTTAACCTCATTTTTGTATGAGGTCGCTTTGACCTTCTCCTGGACTTTAAACCCTAGGACTCCCTGGACCCTAGGTTTCTTCTAGGCTCTAAATTTTAGGATCCTTTTAGTCTTTGGGCCCTAGGATCAATCTAGATCTCAGATCAATTCAAACCCAACATTTCAAGCCAAATCTTTGGGTTAAGGATTCAGGTCATGAAACCCCTTCAAAGTGATTTTTTTTCATCACCTTGAAACCTAGTTAATTGACTCTTGATTCAAGATCAGTCAATTACATATTTATAAGACACATCATTGGGGTCAGACCTCCAAGTTTGACCTCAATCTGATGTCTCCAACCCCATAAACTAAATCAAGTTCTAAAGGTTGTAAAAACTTCAAATATTTACCACCCATGCCACTAGACCTATCACCCAGTGGAATTTGACCTTGGAGTCCCCTCCAAACCTTTTGATCCTTTTCAAGACTTTGATATTGATTTGTTAACCATTAATTTACATCTTTCTAGACCCACCTTGGCGTTTGTGTGCCGCTTTTGCTTTTGCCTGGATACGTGAGGCTCGTGAGGGTGTAAGAGTTTCATACTCTTAATTAAATATTTTAATTTTTAGAAGTTAAATAAAATAAAAAGATAATGAATCTAGGGAATTAGCTGGGGACCTTCCCTGGGGTCGCATGCATATTTTTTAAGCCTTTTTCAAAAATTTAAGCATGCATGATTTAGAGTTGTCAACTAGCATGCATTGTATTAGAAATAAATTAAAAGAGTAAAAATTTTAATTTCATCAGTCTTTAGCATTTTTCACCCAATATAAGTCAAAAGGGGCAAATTAGGAAAATCTCTAGATGTCGGCCCCAACTCTCGAAAACCTTAAAGAAAATGTCTCTACCACTCTTTCATAAAAAAGACTAGACTCATGTATTTTAAATCGATTAGGTGATTAGCTGGCTCCCCAATCCAGGTTGGGGTAAGTTCAGATCTTGCACTGCATTAGTTAGGTTCGTTATACAACTATAGTTTAGTGTCTAAAATTAGATTTAGGATCAGTGGCATATCTTTGATTATAAGACCCAACATTTCGTGAATATAATCTCAAATTTCTAATAAAATATTCAACTCAAACTACATCTTCTTTCAATCTAAAATGTAAAGCCCAACACTTAGATTAAGTTGGGACACTTCCGGATGGTTCCGAACCCTCAAAGTATCCCCTACTTTTCTTTGCTTGACTCCGTTAATAAGTGTTCAATCTTGATCCATTCCCTTTTAAAATTCCAAAAATTCACCTCTTTTTTTATCACTCCTGGAGAATCTTTAATAAAATTTTGTTACTATTTTAATCGAGATTTTTCGTAGGAGAATTTATCTCCCTACGATGTAATTAACTACAAGTGCTTGCGCTCGTAGGAGATTTAGAACCCACATTAATTTTCAAAACTCACTTAATATTTCTTTTGGGAAATATATTTCATAAAGATCGTTATTATCATAGTCATATGATTATTAACATATGATATTCTCTTTCTCCAAAAGGAATTTATCATGTGTTAACATCAATTTAAAAATGAAATTAACAATCTCCTTCTCTTAATTATCATGGGTTGATTTTAGATTAAACCTCATTTTGACCCTCTCAGGGTCATATGCGGTTCTCCTTTAAATCAAACTATGATAGATAAGAGAAAATTTATAATTTTGGATATGAACCCATTAGGAGATTTTATCTCCATCTTTCGAGGTGGTATATCATCACTAATGGCATGTTCGGCTCCAGAATTAAAATCTAAATTTAGTTCCCAGTTCATCAAAAGAAATATTCAAAGCTTAAATTAGTATTCTTTGGAAAAATTTAACTAACGACGAATAGTAGTATCTTCTCCCTTAGGTGAGATATATCATTTGTTTATAATGTTTTTGGGCATAAGATCAATAATAATCTACTTAGAATATCATAGTTAGAAATTAGATTGAACTCCACTTTGACCTTTTGAGGTCATTTGCAGTTCTATCTCGGATCTTATTATGATATTCAAGGTAGGATTTGTAATTTTAGATTCGAACAATATTTTGAAATTTTTTCTCCACTTCTTGAAGTGGTATGAATTTTCTAATGGGACGTTCGATCTCAAGATTTGAATCTAAAAGTTGATTTTAAAATTCCCAAAGAAAACTAAGCTTTTTAAAACCCATTTTTTCAAAGTTCCACCAATAGTACATGAATAATCACATATAATTTAAACACATATGAACGAATGCCTTCAAATGAAATTTTTTTTTTATTTCTCTTGGAATAAGCATGAATGTCTATAACACCTAGTTTTTTCCTCAAGGTGCTAAAGGTGTCATAGGATAGGGGTTTTGTTAACATGTCTACTAAGTAGCTATCTAGTGCAATTTTATATCTCCCTTGGCTACATAATCTCTTATAAAGTGATGTCTAATGTCTATATACTTTGTGAGGGAGTGCTGAATTGGACTTTTTTATATGCAAATTGCACTAGAGTTGTTACACATAATTGAAATGGTTCCTATAGGTAGTCTAAGATCTAAGAGTTGTTGTTTTAACCATAGGATTTGAGTAACATAACTCCTTACTACTATATATTCTGCCTCAGTTCTAGAAAGGGCTACTGAATTTTATCTTCTATTAGACCAAGAAATTAAGAATTGTCCTATGAATTGATATGTTCTAGAAGTACTTTTTCTATCTACCCTACATCCTACAAATTCAGAATCTGAATATCATATAATTTTAAAAGAGGTGTTATCTCTAGGATGTCAGATTCCTAAGTTTCGAGTGCCTAACAAATATCTAAGGATTCTTTTAATTACAATCATGTGTGATTCTTTTGGATATGCTTGAAATCTAGCACACAGGTAAACAATGACCATTATATCTTGTCTGCTAGTAGTTAAGTATATAAGTGAATCAATAATTCCCCTATATTTTTTTTATATCCACAAATTTTTCACTTGGGTCCTTGTATAATTGAAAGTGGAGCTTTACTTATGACTAAGTAAGTCAGATATACCAAAATAGCACAACCCAAAACTCCATTTTTGTGTTTGAATCATGATTTCCCGTGATTTTTCTCAGCTGGTGGTGCAGTCGCCGGATGATCATCGACGTTCTCTGCTGATGTCATGGCTTCTTTGTGACCTCCAGTTCCTTTAAGAACTATTGGTAGAGGCGCTAATGGGGTGGTTATCATAGAAGGGACGAGACCTCCGTCTCGTCACTCTGTGGTTGAAGGCAAGAGAAAGAAAGTGATTCTGGATGATGGAGCAGCTAGGAGGAATGTGGATCTTATGATGCCAGGTACACATATTCTTGATTCTTCAAAATCGAGTGATGGATTCTTGAATTATTATAGCTTTTCTGAAACTTCTGAGACGAATGAGGGTCGGTGTGGGGATTATGATCTGAAAATTGTGAATGTTCAAAAGCGGTAAAATAATCTTGATCTTGTAAAGAATCCTGGAATGGAGTTGATGATTAGCTGAATTGTGATGGAGGATCTCAATAAACAGGAAAATATGGAAGAGGTTATTAAAGCCTGGACAAAGCCGAAGCACATCAAGATCGATTTTAATAGGGAGCGAGCTGAATTATCGGAAGATGGGATTAATGTTAAGTTGAATTCGGTTATGGAAGAAAAAAATAAACATGTTCTGAGACATTCTATTGTGATTAAAGTTTTGGGAAATAATGTGTCGTTCCCAGTGTGTAGTATATAACTGAGAAGACAGTGGAGCAAGTATGGAGGATTCCATTTAACGTTAATTGGCATGAACTGGATCCTTTGTTCGTTCAGGACGGAGGAGGCTGTGGAGGAAATTCTCAATGGCGGACCGTGGTATGTCGGTGGATACATTGTCGGTATGGATAGGTGGTCCTCTGCATTTGATCCTTATTCCTTCAAGGGGATCTCCGCTCCTATTTGGATCAGATTCCCTTGTTTACCGTTATACTGCTGTGACGAAGATAATATAGCGAGAATAGCATCTCATTTCGGTACGCCGATGTATATAGATGGAAATACATTTCGATGGGGGAAGCGGGAATTCGCTCGTGTCTGTGTTAAAATTGATTTGGAGAAGAAGCTACCGAATGGAGTTTGGGTAGAAGGATCAGCTGGCAGGTTTTTTCAACGGGTGGAGTATGAGAAGGTTGATCTGTTTTGTTATCAGTGTGGTCGAGCGGGACATAATAAGGCTGAATGTCCTGATGGGGTTGTTCAGGGGATTATAGATCAGAATATTAGTAAACCTGCTGCAGATGAAGCAAGGAAGATAATTCCTGAAGTCAATCCCGCTGTGATTAAGTCGGAATATAGCCCGTGGATACATGTATAATTCAAGAATAAATGCTTTGTTAAGGAGAATGGTGGGGGTAGACGAATGAATGAACATCAAGGCACCAGGATGGAGAATATGGGGAATAAAATTTAGAAGAGCTTTGTGCAGAAAGTAATTCCAGTTGAGAAGAAGAGTGTAGGTACTGAAGGTATTCCTGGTATGATGTTTGATAAAATGTCTGATCAGAAGAAAGCAGTGGATGGGCAAAAGAAAATTGTGGAAGATAAGATGCAACTGATTGCTATTAATAACAGATATGCTGTTCTTCTTGATGATATTGGAGAAAAACCTGTGAACAACACTGAGGTGGTTGATAAGCTCAAAGACTCGGTTACTCACTACATTGAGGAGACTGATGGTGCTGGAGATACTGGAATGAACTTAAATGACCCAGGTTTAATGAATGTTGGTATGGATGTTCACAGTGGGGGTAATAAGATTAAACTTGACAAAGAGTTAAGATCTTTGGGACCTCTTGAAACAGGACACAAGAAGAAGAGAAGGGATGGAAGGGTGAGTTCCATGTATGGGGATGAATCCCCAGCAAGGGTGTAATGTCTACTTTGTTATTTTGGAATTGCATGGGGGGCTAGGAAGAGGGAGGCCTCCTTGTATCTGAAGGAGAAAGTTAGAGAACAGGATGTTTGCTTTATTGGGCTCTTGGAGACCAAGATGACTAATATTGGAAGGAGGGAGGTTGATTACCTTATTGGGAATGATTGGAAATTTTTCCATGTCCCAGCTGTTGGTCTTTCAGGAGGGATGCTGGTGTTGTGGGAAAAGAAGAGTGTGTCGTTTGTGGTTAAGGATACCTCTTCCCAAGTGATAATTGGGGACCTCTTGGTTCCTAGCTTGGGATCATGGAAGATTGCCACGGTGTATGGGAGCCGGTGTTGCAAGGTTAGGGAGGATCTTTGGAGACAGCTTGAAGAGGGTATGAAGGATTCTAATCCTTCTATCATTGGTGGGGATTTCAACTGTATATTGAACAAGGAGGATAAGAGAGGAGGTAAGAGGTTCTTATTTTCCAAAGGACCGAGAGATATGAAGCAGTTTATGACAAACTCAAATTTTCATGATGTGAGAAGTATTGGACCAAGGTTCACTTGGTGCAACAACAAAGAAGGAGCCTCTCAGATTTAGGAGATGGGATAGATGTTTGGTGAACTGGGTTGCTCTTCAAAAAATTCCTTCAGCTCTTACTAGGCATTTAGCAAGAGTGGCATCGGATCATAGTCCAATTGTCTTTAAATTGGATGAGAGGATACGTTCCAAGATGAATAGTATTAAATTTGAGGATACTTGGAGATCATATCCAGCAGCTAGAAGCATTGTGTATCATTCTTGGAAGAAGAATGATTTTGGTGATAAAAGTGCTATCCTTCAGAGAAAACTTAATAGAACGCTGAAAGCATTATTTTTTTGGAGTAAAAATAAGTGCAAAGATTTGAAGAAGCTTAAGGAAGATTTGAAAAGGGAAATTCTTGAACTTCAAAACAAAGAAGCTGTGGGAGAAGATTGGACTAGTGAGGATCTTCTTTTGCTAAGAAGCAAAGTTCACGAGCTTAATGTGACTTTGAGGCGTTTAACTACTTGGTGGAATCAAAGGGCAAAAGCTAGATGGCATGAAGAAGGAGACACTAACACAAAATTGTTTCACAACTTTGCCACGGCTAGAAGGAATGGGAATAGGGTGGTTCAAATTAAAGATGTGCATAACAACATACAAGTAGAAGATGATCAAATTGAGAAGGTTTTTATTCAATATTTTGAAGCTAAATGGCAATCCAAAACTTGTGAGCTATCAGGTTGGTTGGTGGCTGCTGAGAACCAGAAATTGAGCCAAGATGATGTTGTTGATTTGAGCTATGATTTCATAGTGGCCGAGCTGCAGGCCTCGATATTTCAACAAGGAAACAACAGATCTCCAGGTATGGATGGAGTCATTTTATCTTTTTATAAGTGTTATTGGGATATTGTTTGGAAAGCATTGTGGGAGGCTATTAAGTGCTTCCTAAATTCTGGTCATATGAGTAGGAATTGGAAGGATACTCTTATTGTTTTGATTGCTAAAATCAAAAACCCTTTGAATCCATCCAACTACAGGCCGATTAGTTTGTGCCAGACTAATTATAAAATTGTAGCCACTATTCTAGTTAACATATTTGTTGACCTCATTTTTCGAGGTCAATTTCCCTGGACTCAATATCTAGCTCCTAGGTTTCCGTAACCTAGCGTAGACGTTATTCAATAGGATTTCCCTTAGGTGGATACCTACTGACATAGCACGGACTCGAACTTTTAAGTCAACCTAAATCAATTCGCCTCGCTCGATCAAATTCAAATCGTTGTAAACAAAATAAAATTAGTATTTCAAAATTATTTCTATTTTAAAATTAACTCAAAAATATGTATTTTTAAAATTATAAATTATTTTATAATTACTCTCTAAATTAATTTAAATTATAAACTAATTCTTGATTTCATTTTTTTAACTTATGATTAATCTAATCCTTTAATTTATTTTTGAAATAAGATGTCATTAGAATTAAGTTAAATCAAGAACAAAGCAAATTAACAAATCCATTCAACCTGTAACCCCATCTCTCTCTCTATTTGCAAGATCCCCTAGGCAAAACCTTCCCATAAAACCCCCATGCTCTCATTCACACAAAACCCCACTACCCCTTTAACTATCTACAACACACGATCCCTCTCTCCCTCTCACAGTAGAGAAATCCAATACCCCATTTTCTTCTTTAGTGAGCACTCCTCTCTTTGCCTCTTTGCATTGGCACATAGAAAAAAAAACCGAACTCCTCCAACCTCCCTCATGACAGTTCAACGAAGCCCTCTCCTCTACAATTCGGAAAACCACCCAGGCCCGTCTCCTCTCTCTATTCGCACACACACCCAAACCTACTGCCCGATCTCCTCCTTGCATTCGCAACAGCCCGCCTCATCTCCTACTCCAAGTCGCACGAAAAGCCACTCCAAGTCGGCACGAAGCCAAGGGCCTTTTCCTGGCATTTCGCTAACTGCCTCACCTCGCTCTCTTCCTCCACACGACACTATATGTTGAGAGATCCGTAACGAAACTCCCCTATCAGTTTGCAAAGAGCCATCTCCTCCAACCTTTCTTTTGTGGAAATCAAAGCTAGACGTTCTCTGTCGCTTCCCCTTGCTCGTGGTGGACAGTGGCCCTAACCGAAAGACTTCTTTTTCTTTGTTCTGGATAACGCCGGCAACTTTTCTTAACCTCAAGGTAATCTCTTCTACACCTCTTTCTTCCTTCTCTTTCTTCCTATTATTCCTCTATCTTTTCCGATCATCTTCCTCATCTACTTTCTTTCTACATCTTCTTTGTTGATTAGAGAAACGATTGCTATGAGATGCTGATGAGAATTGTGATTAATCTTAAATAAATAATAATGGAAATTGCTAATATTTAAAGAAGAAATAATGAATTTTATTTTTTCTGCTATACTATTGAAGCCAGAAGAGAAAAATTAATGTAAGGTTACCTGAGAATATAAACAGATATTCAGCGACAGTATATCCTATCGATATCCTAATCTTTTCAAGTAAGATCACCAAGAGTCTTTCATATACACTAAATTCTTTAGTATAAGTATAAGCCATCTATGACGAGATCTCTAGCTAACTGTCTTATCGAGCGCGTTCTATCTCTGCAGATTAATCTCCATACATACTTCTCTTCTCTAAGTACGTGTGAGATATGACTCTATTCATAAAAGAATATCCATTCACCATTTTTCGTAAATACAACAAGGAACTACATACTGAGTGGAGATTATGAAACATGATAGGGCAATAGCGTGTATTTGTGAATGTATTGAGCTTCTATATTGAGATGTTTTGGTATTATAAGCTTTCGCACCATCTTATGAATATTAGAACATAAATTCATGTATCAAGGTCCTCCTAAAGACCCTTCCCTCATTACTAAGAATTTTAAAGAAATCTAATAAATGTGTTATATATGCGCTATACTTTTGTACTGTGAGTAGCACATGAGAGTGAGCATATGTAAGAGTGATATCTGTGTGTATTGGTAAGTATGCTAATTGCACCTCTGTCGACTATCAAATTAG
>NW_021319580.1:301131-326635 GCF_001605985.2 Dendrobium catenatum
CCTCCTACTTTTCCTCCTTTGACTCGCTAATAAATGTTCAACATTGAGCTTTCTCCTTGAAAAATTCCTACTTCTGTTTCCTTATCTTTTACTTTGTACTCAAAAGGATATGAAATTACTGCTTTAATTGAGAGTTTTCTTAGGAGCTTCTCTCCTAGGATGTAATTAACTATAGGAGCTTGCTCTTATAGGGATTTGAGAACCCCAGACTAAAATAAACCTTATTTTATTCGTATAAAACAAGGGAAGAATCTTTGGGAATGTAGATTATTTTTAAAACCTTATTTCTAATTTTGAATTGACTTGTAGAATGTTATTATTATCTTTTTAGATAATATAATATTATACTTGTTATATTCAACTTTAGAAATAATAAATTTTATAAAACTCATTCTCGCTTTTGGATATCTTGAAGAATGTTATGTTCGTCTTTTAAGATGATATAATATTCTTCTTGCCATATCTAAATAAAAGAATGAATAAACTTTTTACAAAAAACGTATTTCTATCTTTAAACATTTTCTGTAGAATTTCATGTTCATCTTTTGAGATGATATGTTATTCTTTAAACTATGTTTGATCATAGAAATATCAATTTTCAAAACTCTATTTTGATATTGAATCCATTGTAGAATACTGTGTCAATCTCTCGATATTGTACTTTATTCTCAATGCAGTGTTTGATTACAAAATAGGAGAAATCAAAATCTGCGTGGTGACACAATTTTTCCCACCAATATTGAAGAGGTGCATTTCCGAAATGATCACTGAAGAGAAAATGGCTTTTATGCCGGGGAGGTCTATCTCTGAGTATTGCTTGTTGGCTCAAGAGATCTTTCACAAGTTCAAAATATCCAAGAACAAGAAGGGATTGATGGCTCTGAAACTAGATATGGAGCAGGCTTATGATAGCATGGGATGGTCTGCACTTGATCAAATTCTTAAATGGTATGGAATTCCTTGTATATTTTCTAACCTTCTCATAGAATGTGTTGTAGATGTGAGATTTTCCATCATTATTAATGGGAAGAATTCTGAGTGGATTGATGCTCAAAGTGGCTTTCGTCAAGGATGCCCACTCTCTCCATATCTCTTCATCATGTGCTTCCAGTTGGTTTCAAATTCTCTTGAGCAGAGGGGACAGGATCTCAGTATTAGAGTCTCTCCTAGAGGCCCTAGGATTACACATCTTCTCTATGCAGATGATGTGTTAATCTTCTCTCATGTCTCCATGTGTTTGGCTAAAGCTTTGAAGAATATTGTTGAAGATTTTTGCAAATGGAATGGCCAAAGGATCAATGTCAGTAAATCTCAGATTCTCTTTGGCAAGGTGGTTCGATATCCAATAAAGAAGAGGATTTCCATATTGTTTGGTTACAAAATTGTTAAGGAGATGAGCTACCTAGGGATTAAGATGTCCCTTAATAGATTAAAGATGGCTGATTTTCAAGATGTGTTGAGCAATGTCATGGATAGGCTCAATGCATGGGGAAAGAAGTCACTTTCTTTGGGAGGTAAGATTACTCTCATTACTAGCTCTTTGTTGTCTATGCCAAACTTTTTAGTAACTCATTCGTTAGTTCTTAAAAAAGTGTTGTATGAGATGGACAAACTTTGTAGAAGTTTCATTTGGCATAAACCTGGTGGAAATCGTAGTATGCATTACGTGGCTTGGGGATAATTATGCAAACCGAGAAGTATGGGAGGGATGGGATTTCAATCTCCTGCTATGAGGATTAGCTCTTTGAGGTCAAAGTTGGCTTGAGATTTTTTTCAGAAACCAGATACACTTTTCCATAGAACTATCAAGAACAAATATGGGGATGATATAATGACTGGTACACATAAGAAGGTAACGTCAAATGCATGGAAAATTCTGCTTGATGGGGGAAGGCAGCTAAAGAACATAACCAGATGGGTAATTGGCAGTGGGGATAAGATCAATGTGCTGAATGAGATCTGGTTATTGGACAAGTGGATTAACAGGTGGCCTACGTTTGTGGATTGTGTTGCTTTGGAAGGAATGTATGTACACCAATTGTTATTGAATGAAGGCCAATGGAATTATGCGTTACTTCAGGAAGTTTTCCATCCTGATCTCATCCTGTTGATCAGCAAAGTCCAGATTAATTTTGGGTTGGAGGACCGGAGGGAGTTGTTGAGAATGTGCTCGGGAAAGTCAGTGTCTGCTCTGTCTTCATAGTATATTTTGAATTATAAATTCAACATGGATGATGAGGATTATTATAAATGGCTTTATCAGCTCAAACTCAACAAGAAAGTTGAGATTTTTTGGTGGAGGCTTGGGAAATCTGCAATCCCTACGAATTTGTTTCTTAATTACCGCGGGATTGCTGTGGATTATTCTTGTGCTAGAGGCTGTAATGCTGTTGAGAGTTATGAACACATTATGGTCCATTGCAAATATATGGTTGAAGTTATTAACTAGATGCTTGATTGGGGCATTTCCATTCCAGTTTTCCATTCTCTAGACAGTTGTTTGCAGGAGTTAAGAAGGCTAACATCTCGAAATTCTGGTATTGTTAAAATCTACTGCACTATTGTTTATCTATCTTGGAAGAATAGGAATGATGTGAAACATGGCAAAGATGCTTTGCCTTCTTCTGTGGTAGCTTCAAATGCTTTGTCTTTGGCCATTACTAAATCTAGTCCACATCTTTCCAACTGGGGAACTAATCTCCTTAGGGAGTCTCGTGAGTCTTGGTGCCCCCCTCCGGAAGACTGGATGAAGATCAATGTAAATGCGTCATTGCTTAGCTCTAACTGTGTTGGAATCGGTGGCATCTTCAGAGATCATAAGGGAAGGTTTATTCTTGCTTTTGGGAAAAATAAAGTCCATTGGGACATTGCCAAACTCGAGTTGGAGGCTGTATTCTCGGTTAGGGAATACATTAGGAGTTGGATGCTTGAGTACGAAGGAGTGATTATTGAGAGTGACAACCTCAATATTATTACTTTCATTCAAGATTCTTTCAAAAAGAATAAGTGGATTGTGGATAGATGGCCTTCGGCGGAGCTTCTATTCTTTAATGACTTTCATAAAGTGGTTTTCCAACATGTTCATAGAAGATGTAATAAGGTAGCCAATTTATGTGCTACTATGGCTTTAAATAGCTGCTTCTTTTTTGATAGTTTCTCTTTTGATAACATTCCTCCCTTGTTATTGAATTCAATCAAGGAGTAATGTGATTATTTCTCTTCTTATCAATTGTAATTAGCCTCTTTTTTTACATAATGCAATTGTGATGCACTTCTTAAAAAAAATTTGAAAAGTGGAGCTCATAGGAGTGTTCAAGGCCTTAACATTGTCTATTTCATATTTTTTAAGAATTTCCTTTATATATTTTTTTGTCTATGGAAACTTTCATCATCCAACTATTTTATACTAATTCCAAGAAAATAATTAAGTTCACCCATTATGCTCATTTCAAACTCTTTGCTCATAGTGTTTGAAAATTAATCACAAAGGTTTTTATTTGATGATCAAAATAAAATGTTATGAACATAGATTTAATAAATGAGCAACTCTTCTCCTTCTTCATTAGGAAGAGGGTGGTGTCTATACTACCCTTAACAAAGCCTCTATCTAAAAGGAATGTACTCAACCTTTCATATCAGGCTCTAGGTGCTTGCTTTAACTCATACAATGCCATTTTCAATTTAAACACATCATTTGGAAATTGTGAATTCTCAAATATAGGGGGTTGCTCAACATAAACATTCTCTTTGATTGTCCCATTTAGTAATGCACTCTTAATTTCCATTTGATACAATTTAAAACCCTTAAAGCAAGAAAAGGATAAGATCACCCTTATGGCTTCTAATCAATCTACTAGGGCAAAGGTTTCCTCAAAGTCTATTCTCTCAATTTGGTTATACCCCTTAGCTACTTTTTTGGTCTTATTTCTCACTACTATTCCAAAATTATTCCTCTTATTTTTGAAGACCCACTTTGTTCCAACCACACTTTGCTCTTTCATTTTCTTGACTAATTCTCACACATCATTCCTAACAAATTGGTTTATCTTTTCTTGCATTGCTAGGATATAGAGTTTATCTCATAAGACTTGATCTATATTATTGGGTTCCGTCATGGAGATAAAAGGAAATGACTAACCTCCTTCCTAAGTCCATGCTTAACTCTTACACATTCAGACATGTCTCCTAAGATCAACTCTTTAGGATGACTAGAAGAATATCTCCAATCTCTAGGAAATTGCTACTAAGATTTTACTCTATCTTCTATGGCAATGGTTTCACCCCCTTGAATGACCTCCACTTCTTCTTCTTCTTCTTCTTCAGGTTTAGATTTAGAGGTCTTATCTAATTTATTAAATACATCATGGGTAGACTCTTCTATTACTAAATTCATTTTATTGAAGATTTTGTAGGCTTTACCTACAAAAGAATAACCTAAGAAGACTCCTTCATCAGATTTAGGATCAAATTTTTTTAAGGGTGACTTTCTATTAATTAAGATAAAGCATTTACATCCAAAAACATGTAAGTGAGAAGGATTAGGTGTCCTACCCTTAAGGAGTTTATATGGTGTTTTATTCAACTTGGATCTAATATTCATCCTATTTAAAAAAATACATAGGAAGTGAATACTCAGCTAGCATAGCCCTAACAACTTCCACCAAGATTCTATTTTTCCTTTTAGTTATTCCATTCTATTAGGGGTCCTAGGAGAAGTCTCTAAATTCTATTCCTATTCCTATCTCTTGATAAAAAGATTCAAACCTAACATTTTCAAACTCTTTACCATGATCACTATAAATTATTGAATTTTCACATCTTAATTTTCTTTGAATCCTAGTAGAGAAGATTCTAAATTTCATAAATGACTCACTCTTATATGCTAGAAATCTTACCCAAGTGAACTTAGAGTATTCATCAAGTACCACAAATCCATAAGTCTTTCCTCCTAGGCTGGCTATACTAATAGGTCCAAATAGGTCCATGTGAAGGATTTCTAGTGGCCTAGAGGTGTTGATGTATTTAATTAAATAAAATGATGATTTTAATTATTTTTCTAGTTGGCATGCATCACATAGGTTTTTTTAAATTTTTTTAGCATGCATCACATAGGTGCTCCTTACTGAAGTCTAACTTATTTATGCCTCTATCTAGGTTTTTCTTAGTGATATTCCTAAGTGTTTTTATGCTAGCATGGCATAATCTCCTATGACATAGCTAAGATTTTTCAATTATAGTTTTTAAATGCAAGAAATTTGAATATTCAATACAATTCAAGTCTAAGATGTAAACATTATTCATTTATTTTTAATGATTTATTTGCATTAAATAGATCAATATGCTTCTTATTTAATGCATCAAACTCATCTAAGTCATATGATAGCTATCTAAGGTAGAGTGCTCGGTGGTTAAACCAACATGCTCTTTTTATAAAGTAAAACATTTAGTATTAAGATTAGCATGTATTTTCTTAAGCTTCTTATACGAATCATGAATATTTTTCAGAAATAATAAGCAATTCATCATAAGAGAGTTGACCTACCTCATCTTGATATGATTGATCAAGATTATCATTAGCCATTAGACACAAGTTTGTTACATTCTCATCTGCTTCTTCTTCTGATGATTTTGAGGTAGAGTTATCCCAAAAAGCTTTTTATGTCTTTTGCTTGCCCCTCTTATACTTTGGCTTCTCTTCACCCTTCTCCTTATTTTGGTGAGTCTTCAGGTTAGGGCAGTCAACTCGAAGGTGACCTGATTTCCTGCACTCAAAGCAAATTATAGCAGATGAAACGTTAGTAGATTTGTGGCCTTTACCTTTGCTCTCTATTTTATTTTCAGAAAAGCTCTTGAACTAGCACGTCATCAAGGCAATTTCTTCATCCTCGTCTACTAGAGAACTGTCACCGTTAAAATCATTTGCTTTTAGTGGTACATTTCTCTCCTTTTTTCTTTTCTCCTCCATCATTTTTCTTTTGACTCACTCTTTACTCATAGGCAATGTGTGATCCAAGCAAATTATCAATAGAGAAAATGTTTAAATCTTTTGATTCAATAATTGTAGTTATTTTTGCATCATAAGAACTAGATAAACAAAGTAAAATTTTATTAACTTTTTTATAATTTGATAGTTCTCTACCTATTATGCAATGATGTTACTATCTGGGTGAATCTAGTGTACATTTTAGATACAATCTCATAAGATTTCATGCAAAAAAGTTTATAGTGACGTAGAAGAATGTTTAGCCTAGATTAATTAACTTCACTGATCCCCTCGTAAGTCATACACAACCTATCTCAAATCTCTTATGCAGTAGTACATGTAGAAACTCGAATTATAATCTTCATATTTTAAAGCACAAAAGAAATAATTCAGACACTTTGCATTTAACTGTGTGAGTTCCCTATCCTCATTGCTCCATTCATTAAAGGGAATATCAATTTTGACACCAATAATAATATGCAATGGAGGTGAGTAACTGGTTTGATTCATATGCCAAATTCTATAGGCAATAGATTGTAGAAATATAGATATGCTAATTTTCTAGAAATCAAATGAGATGTTTTCAAATAAAAATTGATGTGAATAACCCTCTGCAGTGTTACAATTATCAAAATATTCTATTGATCGTTTATCTTAAGGTTTTCTAAAACACTATTTTTGAGGCATCGCTCTAATACCACTTGAAAGTTTGAGAAACACCAAGAGGGTGGTGAATTGATACTTCTAAAAATAATTATAAACAAGAGTACTAACTTTTTATAGTTTTTTCAGACTTTTGAAATAAGTAATTTAATTTCACAATACATAAGCTAACAATTTTAACAATAATTTCAATAATGATGATACAATTCTAAATAGAACAACAAAATATTGATATCAGAAATTCACCAATCAGTTATAATGAAGACGAAGTGCAATAAGTAAAATGTAGAAATTGAAAAAGCACACAAAATTTTTTATAGTGGTTCGATCAACATTGACCTACGTCCACTCTCCGGAGTCCTCCACTCCTAGTATTGCACTAACACTAAGTGACTCTCCATTTGCTTACTCAACAAGGTGGAGAAGCTTTTACAATATCTCTTCAACCAACCCAGTACGGTAGAAGATCAAAGCTCATTTCACATGTAGAGAACCTTGACTCATTTTCTCCCTCTTAGAGAAGGCAGAGAACCTTGACTCATTTTTCTCCCTCCTAGAGAAGGAAGAGAACCTCAAGGATTGGACTAAGAAGCCTCTCTCCCTAGAGAGCTCCCATAAGACTCACCAAGGCCATAGATATATTATAATATGACCTACCATTTAATCTACTATAATTTATTGCACAATATTAAATTATATTATCTTATATTATCATGTGCTAAACTATATGAGCACTAACTAAAAAGGCCCTAAAGGCCTGTGTTTTTGCACTATCTTCTACTATACTACAGAAGTGGTTACTTAAATAGATTGTAAAGCTAGGATTTCATCCAAAAATTAGTTAAGTCTATTTTTGACATTTTACCTAAATATTTTTTTACTAGAAATAGGATTTTTAGCAACCTTTAATGTCATTCCCAAAAGACCCACAAAATTTTGATAAAATTTTATAATTTTGGAATTTAAATCAACACCTTTATAAAGTATATTATTTCATATCCGGCTATATGATATAGCACACTTTTTGGTAGTATACTAAGGCTTCGTTTGGGACTGCTTTTTTATTGCTTTCTAAAACAGAGTTTTAGTACAAAAATTTTTATTTTTGTACTAGAACTCCGTTTTAAAAAAGTAATAAAAAAGCCATCCCAAACGGAGCCTAAGTCATAGTACACCATACTATCATGTATTACACTACATGAGGGTGGACCCAAAAGGCCCAAAAATCACAAATTTTTGCACGACCATATGCTATACTATTTCAGTGATTAACCAAATACCTTGAAAAGGCCTATAAAGAAGCTAGAATTTTTATAGTATAGTGTGCACTAGTTGAAATATTATCAAATTGGCTCAAAAATACCAAATTACGCTTTTACTTGAAAAAGGATTTTGAGCAAACCTAAGGTACATTGCCTAGGTGTCTCACTTGATTTTGGCCAAATTTAATATTTTTTTTATTTAAATCAATATCTTAATAGGGTTTATATCTTCCCTTCTATATAATCTTTTACACTATATTGCCTAATTTTAATGTGCTAATCCACTTCTTTTGAGCGGAAACAACATTCTAAGCAAATCTATGTGTTTTTGCCTCAATGAACCACATGATTTTAGTCAAATTCTATTATTTTATCATTTAAATTAACTCCCACATCATATATAATATCTCAAACCATTCTATATAATCTAGTTACTTTATTGTATTATATTAAATCATACCCAAAATAAATAAATAAATTCTCACATTATCATGTGCTATATACTACTCAAGTAATCATCAAGTCTAGAAAAGCCAAATTTCACATAAAAAATCAATCGTACCTATTTTTTAACATATACCCCATCTTTTTGATCGAAAATAGTATTATGAGCATACATCTAGTTCACTATCTCGAAGCCCTATATGATTTTGGCAAAATTCTATTATTTTGACCTTTAAACCAGCACCTATATAACTTACTGCTATTTTCAATGGTGCCAGCTAATGCTAGTTAACCAATACATTATAAACAATTATAACTAATTGTAGATCTTCATATAAGAATGATGATTGATTAAAAAAAAAATTGAATTCTACAACTATACAAGCAAACATCGAATTGCTTAATTATTAAATGTATTATTTCACTTACAATATCACTTATAAGCACTTTCAAAAAGTAGCTCCATCACTCTCTCTAAAATTTTCATGATGCGTAATTTATTGAGGCATTGTTTGAGGTGGTTTTTAATTGCTTCTTAAAACATCTTTTGTACTAAAAAATAGCTTTAAGAAGCAAAAAAAAAAGCCATCCTAAACAAATCCTTACTTTGATTAATATTATGATCTTGATAGCTACCAACAATCACATTATCAGAAATTTTCCTCCCCAATTTGGCCCACCTAATTAGCCGCCATAAAGTCAAATTGGCTTAACTCTGCCCATTGATATTGATCCAAAGACTCCAATGTTTCCCTATAATTCCTTTAAACCATCCACTAATTATGTTTTATAGCCAAACATTATCCCCATTGTTTTAACATCACAACATCGCTATCACTTCCAATCGAGAAAACATGCTATGGATTATTAATACTTGGAGGCTGGTTTCAATGATTTTTGAGAGCAGTTGATATTCGTCAAGATTAGTGAAAATGTGAAGTGATCTTTATTTGGGTTAGCATCACATTCTTCTGCACGAAATTTAAAGCAGATCTGAGATTTTTAAATAGGCTGTTCTGATTGATATGAAGAAATAATTGCATTACTTTTTGTAGACTGACATGATTGTTAAGTCAAAAAGCATGACTAAAGCTAAGAGAGAGAGACGCAACTTTTTTATAGGCCTCTATTGAGACAGCTAACCCACTACTTCTTAAAATAAATTTTATTATTAAAATTAATTTTTTATAAAAAGTAGCAAAAAAGCCACCTCATACGAAGCCATAATATAAATTTGAATCAAGAATTTAGATGATAATTTTTAAAATTATTGTTAATTAAATTAGCTAATAATTTCGGATCAAATTATAATTTTTTCTTGATATTATTCTTTCCATTTAAATTAAGCAATTTTTTACTCTCAAAATAATATTAAAAAAATTATCTTATTAAATATTAGCTTTTATCATATATGCTAAAAATATATGAATAGATTTTAATTAGATGCTAAAAATTATCTAATTAAATGTTAGAATATATTTTAAAAATATTAAATTTAATTTAGGATTAGTATTACACGTAAAAATTTATATTACATTCACATAAAACTAAATCAAATAATTTTCAGGCTCATCCTAATCACAAATATCATTGATACGTTATCGAAAATTGCTTTGATCGAGCATGAATTTCGAGGCATATTCAAGTTGGAAATTTTCAAAATTAAATTTGGGATCATCTAGATTACAATTTCAGCAAACTTATAATCAAATTAAACAACTCAAAGAGACCAACCTAATGACACCAAAATCGGTCAAACCCAAGCCTAAATGGGTCAAAATCGAGGGCCCGAACCACATTTGGAAGAGTCAAAGTATTATTTGGATGACAAAATGATATCCAAATATTGCATGCTTATATTCAAATTGAGCAACTCGACGAGAGGAATCCAACGAGCATAAGATCACTAAATCCTGACATCGTCAAGGCACATAAACAGTTAAAAAACTCTCTATGATCGAGGGAATCGATACGAGTCATTCAATGGAGCACTCCGAACTTGCCTCATATCTTCTCTATATTTTAGGGGGTGTGTCACTTATGAAAATCTATAAAAAGATCCCCACTATCTACATGAGGGAGGGGAGGGGCTAGAGATTGGAGAGAGCTTTGAAGCATCAAGCACTCTAGCAGCATCGCCCGATAGCCCACCGCTGTCAGACTTTCGCCCAGCCGCCGACTGCTGCCGAACTTCAGCCTGACTTCCGTCGGACCACCGCCAGCCATCGATTAGCACCAAACTTCCATCCATCCACTGACTGCCGCCAAACTTCAGCCCAACTGTTGTCGGACTATTGCCCGACCACTGGACTTCAGCACGACTGTCGTCGAACTACCGCCTAGCTGCCAGACTTCCACCAGGTCGTCGACCGCTGCCAGACTTCAGCCTGTCTGCCGTCAGACCATAGCCTGGCCATAGACAGCCGCCAGACTTCCACCAGGCTTCCAACTGCCATCGGACTTCAGCCTGACCGTCGTTGGACCACCGTTTGGCCACCAACCGCTGTCGGACCATCGCTCGGATGCCGACAGCAGCCAGACTTCCACCCAACCACCGACCGCCGCTGGAATTCAACTTGACCACCGTTAGATAACCGCCAAACACCGGATTTCTGCCAGACCACCCAATAATATCGGTATTCTATCGAACCATCGCCTTATAACAACAGTTTTTCTGACCCCCTATCTTCTGCAAACTACTGTTCTTGAAATATTCATCGCCTACTGCAGTCCTTCTGACCTCAATCACCAGTCAATAGTCTTTCTAACCCTTATCTCCTACCGACTACAGTCCATCTGACCCTATCTCTTGCTATAGTCCTTCTGACCTTCATCGCCAGACAACGATCTTTCTAACCCCTATCACCTGTCGACTATAGTCATTCCAACCTCCGTCGCCTTCCAGGGTCCTTCCAACCTCTTTCTTAAGACAACGATCTTTCTGACCCTTGTTTCTTACTAACTACTATCCTTCCAAGCCTCGTCGCCTACTACAGTCCTTTCGACCTATATCGCCAGTCAACAATCTTTCTGACCCATACCTCATATCAACTATGGTCCTTCTGACCCCTATCGCCTACTACGGTCCTTCTGATATATATCGCCTATTACGGTCCTTCCAACCTCCATCATCAGATAACAGTCGTTCTGACCACCATCTCCTACCAACTATGGTCCTTCTAACCTCCGTCGCCAACTACGGTCCTTTCGACCTCCATCGCTAGATAACAATCTTTATGACCCCTATCTTCTACCAACTATAGTACTTCTAACATATGTCGCCTACTACGGTCCTTCCAACCTACATCACTAGACAATAGTTTTTCTAACACTTGTCTCCTACCAAAAATGGTCCTTTCGACCACCGTCACCAGACTATGATCTTTCTAACCTCCGTCGCCCGCCAACTATGGTTCTGCCGACTAAACGAACATTTTCATACTAATTCTTCTAATTCACACCGTGTAATATGATGTGCATTTGCTACATCATTCTAAGGCCTTCCCCCAAGGAAGGGCCTCATTTGTAATCAACGGCAAATAATAGTGGACTCATTAAAACTCGATCAGGGCCAATGGTTTTTCCCCCTTTTTAGGGATTTTTACGTAAAAACTCTGGTGTCTCTTATGAATGCTACACCCTCTCCTTTTATCTGCTTATGTACTGGATATTCGTATAAAACTAAGACATTAAAATTGATATTTCTTCACCACCATGAATATTCTAGGACACAACAATCCTAAAGAAATTTTTATAATCATTTTAATTCTCTTATATATATATATATATATATGTTGTGTCCTAGAGTATTCACGGCAGTATAGAAATATATAGTTTAATGTCTTAGCATTGTATAGAGATCCAACACGCAATCAGATAAAGAGAGAGGGTGTATCATTTATAAGAGACACCAAGATTTTTACATAGAAAACTCCTAAAAATGGACAAAAATTACGGGGCCTAGCCCAATTTGAATGAATCCACTAGTATTTGTAGTTAATTACAAATGAGGCCCTTCCTTGGGGGAAGGCCTTAGCTTGATGTGACAAATATATGTCATACAAAGTATATTACAAGATAAAAATAGGAAGAATCACTTTTGATGTGTATGTTTGGTTGAAAGGAACGTAGCCGGTGGGTGACGTAAGTCGAAAGGACCATAGTCAATGAGCGACGGAGGTCGGAAGGACTGTAGTTGGTGGGCGACGTAAGTTGGAATGACCATAGTTGGCTGGCGACAGAGCTCAGAAGGATTGTAGTCGATGGGCGATGGAGGTCATAAAGACTGTTGTCTAACGACGAAGGTCGGAAGGACAACGTCAGGTAGAAGTCCAGCGATGGACATAAGTTCTGCGTCAAATAGAAGTTCGATGAATATCCAACGACGAGCAGAAATCCGACGTAGGTAGGCTGCAGGCTAAAAGTCCAGCGGTGGTCGAGGAGGAGCTTCTTCCCTCCTTCTCTTATTCTCTTATGTTAAGAGAGTTGCTATTTGCATGTTTTACATTCTTGCAACTTGTATAGTTTTGATGATTTCAAATATTATTATTTTATGAATAGTTATCTCCTAACACTTTTTGGAAGAGTTATTTTTGCTCTTGTGTGTACTATCATTTCAGGAAAATCAAACTCCAGACTATAAAGACTTCAAATCAAATTCAGCATGAGATACATTGTGTATTTAAAAATTTGTATTTTTCTTTGAATTAAATTTGAGAGGGAGTGATTGTAATTGAGTCAATAAATACACACACACCTTAGAAGATTTTGAGAAATTTATACTGATTGTACAGGACGAACATAGTTCGTACGGGACGATCAGATCAGTTATCTCCTCTAAAGATCAATGGAATGAACAGGAATTGAAGAAAATTTTTCTAACTCATGATTTTCCAGGACAAAGTGTATTCATCCAAGGATGAAATGTTCTCTAGAAGATTTTCATTCAAGAATGAAGTGTATCATTTTCAGGACGAGTTGCTCTCTGGAGTACTATCGTCTAGGATGAAGTGTATTAATCACTGGACGATTTGCTCTCGGTAAAACTTTCGTCCGGACGAACCTTAACTTCATCCCAGGACGAAGTGAACCGACTCTAAAAATTAAGTGTCGTTCTGCAGTTTTTGGGAACCGACCTATGGAATAATCATTCGTACCAGACGAACCTAGTTCGTACGGGACGATGTGTGTGTATGAAGTCATTTCGTACCCATATACATTAGGTTTATTTCCAACGCATTTAAGTAAAATCATCCAGGATGATCCATGATCATACGGGACGATCTAATTCGTATTGACTTGAAAATTTGTAATTATTGGATGGTTTTTTGTGTCTTTCCTATAAATAGTCCAAACTAAACTGCCATATAATCTTTTTGCCTACTGATCTTCGTGCCTATTGAAAGAAAAGTCAAGGAGAGAGTGTGAGAGAGTGTTTGAAGGAGATTTCTTGCCATTGGAGCGTGAAGGTTTCACTTGGTACTCAAAGGTAAGAGTCTTTACTCTTGGTTTGTGATTACTTCACTCTTTTCTCTCATCCTTCTAGAATTCTTGTGAGAAGATCTGTTAAGGAGATCCGGTTCTCTACCGACACTTGGAGAGTGTGAACAGTCGAAGGGTTCTCTGCCCACACTTGGAGAGTGTGAACAACCAAAGGATTCTCTGCCCACACTTGGAGAGTATGAAAGGATGAAGGGTTCTCTGCCCACACTAGGAGAGTGTGAAAGGACGAAGGGTTCTGTGCCCACACTTGGAGAGTGCGAATAGCCGAAGGGTTCTCTGCCCACACTTGGAGAGTGTGAAAGGACAAAGGGTTCTCTGTCCACACTAGGAATGTGAAAGTACGAAGGGTTCTCTGCCCACACTAAGAGAGTGTGAAAGAATGAAGATTCTTTGCCAGCACTGAGGATATTGTAAAAGGATGACGGTTCTCTACCGCACCGGGTAGTGGTGTAAAGAGTGTTTGTAAATACTTCTCCACCTTGCTGTGGGTGCAAAAGGAGAGTCACTATTGGTATTAGTGCAATACTCAGAGGGTGCCTCCGGGGAGTGGATGTAGGTCTGGTTTTGACCGAATCACTATAAATGACCGAACCACTATAAATCTCGTGTCTTTATTTTTCTACTGCCTTTTTTATTTTTGTGTTTTTAATTTTAAAACTGTGGTTGAAAAACGTTTTCTACAAAACTCCTTAAAGTTTATTTTTTGTTTAAAAATTAAAAAGAGAGATTAATTTTTAATTACCAACCCCCCCCCCCCTCTTGGTTAGCCGCTGGGACATAAGCGTAGGTTTAACAACCTAATACATTAAAATCAAGTTTCAACAAGTGGTATTAGAGCTCTGTTTCAAAACCCTAAATTTAGACTACTTTTTGATTAATGTAGATGGCTACATTTAGAAACTGAAATACACCCGAGGGCTACTTTATAACTAGACATCCACTGTTCGATAATATACCTTTTGATTTTTGGAAAACACGCATGTCTACATTTACAGTCACTTGATTATCGTATGTGGAACTTAGTTTAGGAAGGGTATATAAAACCAACTAGATTAGTTGACGGAGTTAGAGTTGAAACCCCTTTTGCTGATTGGACAGTAGAAGAACATGACTTAGCACAATTAAATGTCAAATGCTTGAATAGTTTCTTTTGTGCTTTAAAATCAGAAGACTACATGCAGGTTTCCACTTACAAAAGTGGAAAGGACATATGTGATAGACTTTGTATAACCTTTGAGGGGACTAATGAGGTTAAGCAATCTAGACTTAATATCTTGTTGCATGATTATAAACTGTTTCACATGAAACTAAATGAATCCATTTCTGATATGTACACAAGATTCACATAAATAGTCACCTCTTTGCAAGTACTAGGTACGGAACTACCGAATGCTGAAATGGTTAATAAAATTCTTCATTGTTTGCCTACTGTTTATGATGCTAAAATTACTGTAATTACAGAATCTAAAGATCTAAACATTTACTCTATTGAAAATTTTCTTGGTTCACTAATTGCTTACGAGCAAGGAGTTAGCCAAAGAAAAATTGATGCAGGTGAACCACGAAGGGAGAAGAACATAGCACTAAATGTAGAAGAGTATGTAAGTGAACACTCACAACCTGAGGATGAAGACGACATCGCATTGATGACTAGACAATTCAGAAGCATTTTAAAGAGGAATCAGAAGAGACGCTGGCATTGGAATAGAGGTAAATTTAATAGAAATATCAAGGTTTCAAGTAAAGTGATTTGCTATGAGTGCAGGAAACCTGGTCATATCAAGACTGATTGCCCAAAACTCAAAGCTACTCATATCAAGGAGAAGGTAGAGGAGAAACTAATTATAAAGAAGAGCAAGAAGAAGTTACAAAGAGCCTTCTAGGCGGACTCAGCTTCAGATTCATCAGAGACTAAGAAGGAAAAAGAAGTCACTAATTTGTGCTTAATGGCCGATAGTATTGATCAGTCAGATCAAGAAGAGGGTCGCTCTCACACATGACCTCGTGAGAGCATATGGTATCTGGACAGCGGATGTTCAAAGCATATGACTGGAGATACCGCATAATTCATATCACTGGAAGCCAGGAGTGGAGGCAATGTTACACTTGGAGATAACATCACAAGGAAGGTGATTGGATCAGGCATGATTGGAAATCTCAATAAATTTTACATTGAGAATGTGTTATTAGTATAATGCTTAAAACATAACCTGTTAAGTATAAGCCAGCTATGTTATAAAGGATATTGTGTGAAATTTTTTTCTGCTAGCTGCATATTAAGCCTAAATGGTAAAGATATTTTGAATGGTAAAAGGGTAAATAATGTGTATATGCTAGACTTGAATTATATTCAATCTCCTACTGTTTTCTGTTTGAAAACTGTATATGATAAGTCATGGCTTTGGCATAGGAGACTTTATCATTCTAGCATGAAAAACCTTAGAATGATTACCCAATAGAACTTAGTGAGATGTATACCAAAACTAGACTTTACTAAGGACCACCTTTGTGATGCATGTCAATTAAGAAAGCAAGTGAAGTCCTCTTTTCAATCCAATAAGGATCTTAGAACTAGTAAACCTTTAGAGATTTTGCATATAGATCTTTTTGGACCTGTTGGAACTATGAGTCTAGGAGGGAAGGTATACGGATGTGTGATTTTGGATGATTACTCAATATTCACATGGGTTATATTTCTATTTCATAAGAGTGAATCATTTGAGGAATTTATAAATTTTTTGACTTGGATTCAAAGAAAACTAGGGTGTGAAATTATTTCTATACAAAGTGATTATGGAGGAGAATTTGAGAATGAGAAATTTGAAGAATTTTGTAAAGAGAAAGGAATTGATCATAATTTTTCTGCACCTAGAACCCTCAGCAAAATGGGGTAGTCAAAAGGAAAAATAGAACATTAATAGAAACTGCCCAAGCAATGTTGGCAGAATACTCACTTCCTAAATATTTTTGGGCTGAGGCGGTTAGCATTGCATGTTATATTCTGAATAGGGTGAATGTGAGATCTAAACTAAATAAAACATCCTATGAGTTGCTAAAAGGAAGAACACCTAATTTGTTTCATTTGCATGTTTTTGGCTGCAAGGTATTCATTCATAACAATGAAAAATCTGTCTTAGAAAAATTTGATCCAAAATTTGACGAAGGAATTTTTGTTGGATACTCAAGTGTTGAAAAATCTTATAGAGTATTCAATAGAAGAACTTTGGTAATTGAGGAGACCAGACATATTGTATTTGATGAATCAGGAAATATGGAAGAGCCAAATGTTGTAGAAGATGAAATTTAAATTAACTCTCAAAAGATTGATAAAATAAATTTGGAAGAAAATTTGGAGATAAAAAACCCTTTGCCTAGAGATTTGAGATTTTTTAAAAACTACCCAATGAAATTGATTGAACCAAGTGAGGGTGTAAGGACTAGGCATGTATTAAATAAAGAAGTCAATCATTCAGTCTTCATTTCAACTATATAACCCACAAATATTGATCAAGCACTTTCAGATGAATTTTGGATTTTGACCATGCAAGAAGAATTGAATCAATTTGTAAGAAATAAAGTTTGGAAATTAACTATAAAACCAAAGGATCAAAGTGTAGTTGGAACTAAGTGGGTATTCAAAAATAAAATGAATGACTCAGAAGTAATTATTAGAAATAAGGCTAGATTAGCTGCTAAGGGGTATAATCAGATTGAAGTGATTGATTTTGAGGAGACTTTTGCCCATGTAGGTAGACTTGAAGCAATTAGGGTTTTGCTATCTTTTGCTTGTTTTAAAGGATTCAAATTATATTAAATAGATGTAAAAAGTGCCTTTTTAAATGGGGTAATTCAAGAAGATATTTTTATAGAATAACTACTAGTTTTTGAAAATTCTAAATACCCAAATCATGTTTTCAAGTTGAAAAATGCATTATATGGATTGAAACAGGCACCTAGGACTTGGTATGAGAGGTTGAGCACCTTCTTACTTGAAAGATCTTGAAAAAGAAAGTGTGGATACAACTCCCTTTTTGAAGAAATGTTGAAAAGATATACTCATTGTTCAAATTTATGTAAATGATATCATATTTGGATCTTCAAATAAAAATCTTTGTGATGATTTTTCTAAAATAATAAGTAGTGAATTTGAGATGAGTCTAATGGGAGATTTGAGTTACTTTCTAGGATTTAGCATTAAGCAAATTTAGGAAGGTATATTTTTTAGTCAGACTAAGTATGTTAAGGATAACCTCAAAAAGTATGAAATTGACAATGCTAAATCAGTTATTACACCAATGAGTTCCTCAGTTCAGTTGGATAAGGACTCTATGAGAAAATATGTTGATCAAAAGAAATTTAGAGGGATAATTGGATCTTTAGTTTACTTGACTGCTAGCCGACCCGATATCATGTTTAGTGTTTGCTTATGTGCTAGATTTCAATCAGATCCAAAAAAATCACATTTGACAGCAATGAAAAGGATTTTAAGATATCTGTTAGAAACTCAGAACTTAAGAATATGGTATCCTAAGTTTAGCTCTTCATTTGAAATAATTGGTTATTCAGATTCTGACTTTGTAGGTTATAGGGTGGATAGAAAGAGCACTTCTAGAATATGTCAATTTATTGGAAATTATCTAGTCTCTTGGTCCAGTATAAAATAAAATTCAATAGCCATATCTACTGCAGAAGCTGAATATATTGCATTAGGAAGTTGTGTGGCACAAGTACTTTGGTTGAAACAACAGTTGATTAATTTAGGATTGACTATAGGCACTATTCCAATTTATTGTGATAACACTAGTACTATTTGTATTTCTAAAAATCATATTCAACATTTAAGAACCAAACATATAGACATAAGGCATCATTTCATAAGGGATCATGTATCCAAAGGAGAAATTAAACTCACTCATATTTTTACTAAAAATCAACTTACAGACATTTTTACAAAATCTTTAGCCTTTGATACTTTCAGTGCATTAAGAACAAGGCTTGTTGTGATTGATTTGAATGCTTAAATAAAAATATTTTTGCAACATTGATGTTTGTTTACTAGTTAAATGTGTTTGTGTGTTTTTATATGTTTATGAACTTGTTTGTGTGATTTTCTTTATTTAGAGTTTGTGTTTTTTCGTTGTTTGTATTTTTAGTGTGTTTGTGTTTAAGTTTTTTGATTGAGTATAAAATTTGAAAATTTTGAGTGTCAATCATTTGGGACGAAATGTTTTCGTATGGGACAATTTATGTAGTGTGACAAATTGTCGGATTTTGAACCATTTGAGTGCAGTTTTCAGTGTTTTATTATCACTTTGTCTGTACGATCGTCCGGGATGAAATGTTTTTCAAACAACGGGACGAATGAATAAAGCGGTTGAATGGATAAGGTAGTTTTTAATACGAACTTCGTACGTACAAACCTTTGATTCGTCTGGACGAACACATGTCGGTTCGATGTAGGGGACAGTTTCAACTGCCATTAAAGCGATATAAGTTCTGATCGTCCTTGGATGAACACATGTTCGTCTGTACGATCAGACTGGTCAAAAGTTTGTACGAAAGGATGCTTCGTAAGTTGTGTTGATTACGAAAAGCTGTTTCATTTTGATGCTTTGGATCGTCCAAACAAATTATTTTCATACATGATGAATTGAAAATTTTGTACGGGATGAAATTTTTTCGTCTGGTATAAACGTATCATTTTCAATAAATAAAAGGGCTTTTGAACTCAACAGTCACTCTCAAAACTCCACTTTCAATCTCTTTCATACTCTAGATCCTCTTCCAAATGGCGAGTTCAAGCAAGAGACAAAAGGTTCTGACAAAGAAACCACATCGAAATTCCTCTAAAAATTTCCTTTCTAAAGCAAATGAGGAATCTTTTCCTAAGTTTGCCTCTGCGAAGATCACACCCTCTCGAATCCTAATCCAAGAACAACTTACCTTTCAGGTAATGAACTTATTTGCCTCAACACAGTTTGGTTTTATCCTTACCCTAGTCTATCTCTACAATAAGAAAACCTTCCACTATTTCCTTGCCAACATGTCCTTTAATTTTGACCACTCTATAATCTGTTCCTTTGTTTTTAAACAAAAAGTTGAAATCACCAAGCATGACTTAGGAGCCTTTTTGAATTTAAGGACGGAGGGAGCCAGAGCCCATCACTTGATCAACACTCATGATTATTCATGGTCTGAAATTAATAATGTGATTAGAGGGAATAATGTGAACGAACATGTGGCTAGAGTATCTGGTCTAGTTCGTAATGCACGAATCATTCAGCATGTCCTTAGAACTTCCATAATTCCTAAAACTAGTGATAGAGTCAACATTACCCCTCTTCTTTCTATGGTGACCTTCTTGATCATAACTAAAGAACCTATAGATGAAGCCCAACTTATCCTTGACTATCTTTATGGGCTATCTGAAATTGGACATGTAAAGCATAAGAGAAAGAAAAATATTGCCTTAGGACATCTTGCTGCCTACATTCTGGAGAAGAAATATATTTTGGTTCATCCTGATCAAGAGTTTGAAGAACCGCTCTACTATAACGACAGATCATTTAGAGCAATCTTCAAAGAAGAATCAAGTAAAACTCATGTCATTAGTGATATAGAAGAAGAACCAGAAGCTGTACCTGCACCCGCCAATGAACCAAATTATTAGGATTTGGTTCAAAGATTTGATCGCTTAGAAACTCATTTTGATCAATGCTTTGATCAAATTGAGACTCATCTTCAGCAGCAGGCCACACAGTATCAACATGACATGAATTTTATGAGGGATCAGATGAATGATATCAGTACCAATGTGCTTATGATGAGTACTTACTTTAACATATTTGATGCTGCACCTCCTCCTCCTCCACCAGATCAGGTTCCTTCTCAGTGATTGTTGCACTTAATTTTATGTATTTTTTGTAGTTTATGTTTTAGATGTGTTTTAAGTAAGTTTGTTGTATTTTCTTTACTTTAGATGTTTTGTTTCTATATTGCTATCATGACCTTAAATTATAATATCTTCTTAGTGATATTAATATGTATTCACGTGTTTGGATTTAATTGTATTGAAATGTGTGTTAGACTTTATGACAATCATTAGATTTTTGATCTTAATAGTGCTATACTTTGAATTGCAAGTCTAAATTAAATTCATTAGAGAATCTAATTTTTTCTAAATTTAAGTTTTGCTTATAACTTGATATAATTAGAATTGTCAATTTCATATCTCTTATTTAGACTATATTAATTCTAATATTATTACTGCAACTATGATGTTTTCTTATTTTATATTTCACTTTTTAATAAATATTTATGCACTTAGAAAAATTTAAAATTTTTTATTATTAATTTTGGAAAGATCAAAATTACTCTTGAAAAAATGTACAAATGTACAAAAATCAAAAGGAATGCGCAATAGTTTGCAAGTAGAAAAAGAGGCATAAAATAAGCCCAAAAATAAAAAGATACACAAAAATGTGTCAATAATTTGAAAAAGATGCGCAAAGCGCCACATGTGGTAATTATTTCTTTCAATTATCTTTTAATCTCTTAATTCAAATTGATCTACTGTACATTTATCTTCTGTATTGAAATTTAAAATATACAAATTTTCTATTCATCCTTTTTGCAATGATTTTCTTTATCTTGGTGTCTAAATTGACTCAAGCTTTTGATATATTCTTTATATTATCAATATTATATCTCTTCTTAAATTCTATAAATTAATATGATTTACCTAACATTTTAATTTTATTTGCATAACATATTTTAATCACTTTCAAGATTGAATTATTAAATGATTTTCATATGTTTGCTTACATTTTAAGTATTTTTCTTCTTTACTTTTTGTTGTTGTCAAAAAGGGGGAGAAATTATTTGTATCGTATTCTTTGGTTTTGTTTGATCTATTTTTATTTTTTTGTTTTGTATTTTGTGTTTGATGTATACGTTGTGTGTGTTTGTTTTATCTGTATATTTCTAAAAATGCCTCCTTATTTACACTTGTTCATCAATTCAGGGGTAGTTTAGGAGATTTTTTTAAATTTAGAAATTACACAAACAATAATTATTTTGCCATCATAAAAAGGGGGAGATTGTTAAGAGAGTTTCTATTTGCTTGTTTTATATTCTTGCAACTTGTATAGTTTTGATGATTTCAAATATTATTGTTTTATGAATATTTATTTCCTAACACTTTTTGGAAGAATTATTTTTGCTCTTGTGTGTACTAACATTTCAAAAAAATCAAACTGCAGACTACAAAGACTTCAAATCAAATTCAGTATGAGATACTTTGTGCATTTGAAAATTTGTATTTTTCTTTGAATTAAATTTGAGAGGGAGTGATTGTAATTGAGTGAATACACACACACACCTTAGGAGATTTTGAGAAATTTGTACTGATCGTATAGGACGAATATAGTTCGTACGGGACGATCAGATCAGTTATCTCCTCTAAAGAGCAATAGAACAAACAGGAATTGAAAAAAAAATTTCTAAGTCCTGATCGTCCAGGATGAAGTGTATTCGTCCCAGGACGAAGTGTATTCGTCCCAGGACGAAGTGTATTCGTCCCAGGACGAAGTGTATTCGTCCCAGGATGAAATGTTCTTTAGAAAATTTTTGTTCAAGAATGAAGTGTATTCATTCAAGGACGAGTTGCTCTCTGGAGTACTATCGTCCAGGACGAAGTGTATTAGTCCCGGGACGATTTACTCTCTGTAAAACTTTCGTCCGGACGGACCTTAACTTCGTCAGAGGATGAAGTGAACTGACTCTAAAAATTAAGTGTCGTTCTGCAGTTTTTGAGAACCGACCTATGGAATAATCATTCGTACCAGATGAACCTAGTTTGTATGGGACGATGTGTGTGTACGAAGTCATTTCGTACCCATATACATTAGGTTTGTTTCCAACAAATTTAAGTAAAATCGTCCAGGATGATCCACGATCGTACGGGACGATCCAATTCTTATTGACTTAAAAATTTGCAGTTTTTCGACTGGTTTTTGTGTCTTTCCTATAAATAGTCCAAACTAAACTACCATATAATCTTTTTGCCTACTTATCTTCATGCATATTGAAAGAAGAGTAAAGGAGAGAGTGTGAGAGAGTGTTTGAAGGAGATTTCTTGCCATTGGAGTATGAAGGTTTCACTTGTTACTCAAAGGTAAGAGTCTTTACTCTTGGTTTGTGATTACTTCACTCTTTTCTCTTCATTCTAGAATTCTTGTGAGAAGATCTGTCAAGGAGATCCAGTTCTCTGCCGACACTTGGAGAGTGTGAACAGCCGATGGGTTCTCTACCCACACTTGAAGAGTGTGAACAGCCGAAGGGTTCTATGCCCACACTTGGAGAGTGTGAAAGGACGAAGGGTTCTCTGCCCACACTAAGAGAGTGTGAAAGGACGAAGGGTTCTCTGCCCACACTTGGAGAGTGCGAACAGCCGAAGGGTTCTCTGCCCACACTTGAAGAGTGTGAAAGGACGAATGGTTCTTTGCCCACACTGGGAGAGTGTGAAAGGACGAAGGGTTCTCTGCCCACACTAGGAGAATGTGAAAGGATGAAGGTTCTCTGCCAGCAATGGGGATAGTGTAAAAGGACGACGGTCCTGTGCCGCACCGGGTAGTGGTGGAAAGAGTGTTTGTAAAGGCTTCTCTATATTGATGTGGGTGCAAAAGGAGAGTCACTATTGGTATTAATGCAATACACGAAGGGTGCCTCCGGGGAGTGGATGTAGGTCTGGTTTTGACCGAACCACTATAAACCTCGTGTCTTTATTTTTCTGCTGCCTTTTTTATTTTTGTGTTTTTACTTTTAAAACTGTGGTTGAAAAACGTTTTCTACAAAACTCATTAAAGTTTATTTTTTTTATTTAAAAATTAAAAGAGAGATTAATTTTTAATTACCAATTCACCCCCCTCTTGGTTAGCCGCTGGGACATAAGCTAAGGTTTAACAACCTAATTCATAGAAATCAAGTTTCAACATATGTGATATGGGAATATTTCTTGGTATATTGAATGCACCGGTGCATGTAATACATTAAGTGCATGTTCAGCCCTCTTGAGGTATAATTGGTTGGGAAAACTTCATGTATATTTCTATAAGAGAGAGATTATTCGTCAGATGACACGATCGTGACGGGAACGCATTCAATTTTTATTAAGACTTAAAAATTTGCAGTTTTCGATCGGTTTTTGTGTCTTTTCTATAAATAGTCCAAACTAAACTACCATATAATCTTTTGCTATTATCTTCATGCATATTGAAAGAAGAGTAAAGAGAGGTGTGAGAGAGTGTTTGAAGGAGATTTCTTGCCATTAGGAGCATGAAGGTTTCACTTGTTATCAAAGGTAAGAGTCTTTACTTCTTGGTTTGTGTATATACTTCACTCTTTTCTCTTCATTCATGAATTCTTGTGAGAAGATCTGTCAGAGAATCCGTTCTCTGCCGACACTTGGAGAGTGTGAACAGCCGATGGGTTCTCTACACACTTGAAGAGTGTGAACAGCCGAAGGGTTCTATGCCACACTTGGAGAGTGTGAAAAGGAGAAGGGGTTCTTTGCCCGCCACTAAGAGGTGTGAAAAGGACGAAGGGTTTTTCTGCCCACAACTTGAGAGTGAACAGCCGAAAGGTTCCTGCCACATTGGAAGTGTGAAAGTGAACGAATGGTTCTTTAGCCCACACTAGGAGGTGTAAAGGCGAGGGTTTCTCTGCCACATAGGAGAATGTGAAAGGATGAAGGTTTCTGCTCATGCAATGGGGAATGTAAAAGGACACGCCGTCGCACGTGGGGTAGGTGGAAGAGTGTTTGAAAGGCTTCTCTATATTGATGTGGTGCAAAAGGAGAGCATATGGTACTTATAAATTGCAATACGAACGAGGTTGCCTGCGTGGAGTGGGACTGTACGGTCGTGGTTTGAACGACACACTATAACCGTGTCTTTATTTTTTCTGCTGCCTTTTTTATTTTGGTTTTTACTTTTAACTGTGGTGAAAACGTTTCTAATAACTCATTATAAGTTTATTTTTTTATTTTAACAATTAAAAAAGAGAGATTAATTTTTTAATTTACATTCACCCTCTTGAGGTTAGACGCTGGACATAAGCTAAAGTTATACACTAATATCAAGAAATCAAGTTTCGATCATCTTCTTACTCTCTTCTTGCTATGGGTCCCACTCTTAAGAGCTCACGAGGAGCTACTTATAATTTTTTTGGGATGGCATGACCAGTTAAATAGAAAGAATTGGGGTAATTGAAGGGTTTGAATGGACGGCCGATGTGAATCCTTGAATGTGGACCGTTTATTTAGCGCATTTAAAGCTTAGATGATTGTTGGAATCTGTGATCTTGTGCTCGTTGGATTTGTTTCGTCGAGCTCTTTGATTCGACCTATAAGCGTTGTCACGTTTGGAAACTGAATTGGTAATCATGTTGTGGGTTTGACTTCCACAGTGACTTTGGGTCCTTGAGTATCGGATCCATTTGGCTCGGTTGAGTGAATGTTTGGTGTTCGTTTGGTTATATTTCTAAATGTCGGTTCGCTGATATGTTCTAAATCAGAGTTCAGAGTCCCGAATTATAATTTTGAAGATTCCAACTTTATTTGCTTTGAGATTCTGCCCGAATCAGAAGATAA